>NC_041392.1:697406086-697475932 GCF_002162155.2 Triticum dicoccoides | reverse complement strand
ACCCAACCACAGAAATGCTGACGCGTGGATGCCTATTGGTTCCGGTTGGTGCCACCAACCGAGACCAAAGGGTCTCTTGCCTGGGCTCCGCGCACAGGCCACGTGGAGGCCCATCTGTCCCGGTTCTCGATTGAACCGGTACTAAAGGGACAGGGCATTAGTACCGACCCTTTAGTCCCGGTTCCAGAACCGGGACAAAAGGCCCTTACGAACCGGGACAACAGGCCCTTCTTCTACCAGTGTAAGTATATGTTTGTCTGATGATCTTTGAATGATTTCATAAATGAGGTTGGTTCACAGGTTCGTACAGTTGCACTGCGAGGTTATTCCTTCCGATCATCATCACACTCAAGGCAAGTGCATTGATTAGTGAATATCTAGACTCAAAAAGTGGTACACAATGTCATTGCTTTGGAGGCCACCTGATACTCACACATTTATGTACAAGGCCATGTTCAAGGTGTCAATTAATAAAGAAACAGGTTGGCTCTTACTCGCAAATGTAGAAACAAGGCTAATTATCGTATGTATGTATGTATCGATTGTTCCAAAGGGCCTCACAGCATGTACAAGTTTTGCATGGCGTACATGCTGGAGCGAGGAGATGCCCTGGACGGTGCACCATAGCCAGATCTGGATCACTATCTCTAACTAAAGATGGCTAGAAATCAATACATTATATTTAGTCAGTAAGATTCTCCATCTCAAGCTTCAAAGAAAAACAAACCAAGAGTTCCTATTGACTACGCCCAATGAGTCCCAATAACTATTTAAACTTTCTCTAACTAAAGATGGCTAGAAATCAATGAATTATATTTAGTCAGTAAGATTCTCCATCTCAAGCTTCAAAGAAAAACAAACCAAGAGTTCCTATTGACTACGCCCAATGAGTCCCAATAACCATGACAAGAACTGTAACATTTATAAAATTACACTCTATGAGTCCCAGTAATGATTTAAACTTTCTAACCTTTTTATGTTTTTAAATATGTGAAGTTAATCATTAATTTTTGTATGAGAATGCAAACACAAGTCAATAAAAAAGTTACACTCTGAATATATTTCATGCGACAAATATAATCAAACAAATTCCACGCATGCCATCAGCCTATATCATTTTTTAGAATCGATGTGAAAAGTATTATGATGTAAGACTTCCTAAAACACCTTCTACTTCAGAATGGATAAAGTGTTACTTTCCAGCTCCGTCGTAAAAAAAAACTCTAGCTACAACAAATAAAGTTGCCAAGCAATGGGATAGCAATGTATTTGATGGAAAGTTTGTACGAGTACATGTTCAGGAATAATTAGGGAAATCCTTTGTGAGAAAAGGTAATTCTTACATGCAAGGACGAGTTTGTACCATGCTCTAGAGAAGACATAAGTCGAAAACTGAGGTAACTATAGGCACTCTCAAACGGATCAAAGGGAACAATCAGCTCAATTATGAGAAACTACTACGTATTTATTTGACATAATTGATACATCACCTGGATTAAGCATTCTATTATGATTCTTCTGTGCTTTGGAGTTGTGCATATTAAAAATAATCCAACTACACAATCTGGTTGTCATTTATTTCTTTATACATTATTAGTTCATTATATAATACTTCCAAGAATAAACAAAATAATGTTTTATCTTCGTATATATGTGATACTTTTTTAACGTAGCCAACACCACTTTATTGTATTTGTAGGATCTTCCGGACATATATGGTAGTATAAATTATACAAAAGAAACTCATTTGCCTGTCAAATATTAATAAAATTATTATTGTTCCTAACTAAAATATACCAACAGAAGTTATACAGAGACATTATTTGGCTGGCTCTTATGATTCAATGTTGTCAACCAGTAATCTAAGATTGATTTACACAACTTAAGGTTCTCTATGTTAATTATTAATGATATAGCATATTGTGTTAGCTTTCCTAATGTGGGACTAATACATTACAGTTAGGTTAGGAACGAGGAATTTTATCTAAATATCAATTATCATTTTCCTTAGAATATATTTTATAAAGATTTTGCAACTAATAACAATCTATAGCCCGTGCGAATGCACAGGTTGACGACTAGTTTCCCTTAGTTTTTGAGAACCAAGGTATCAATCCAGTAGGAGGCCACGCTCAAGTCCCTCGTACCTGCACAAAACGATAGCTACTCGCAACCAACGCGATTAGGGGTTGTCAATCCCTTGACGGTCACTTACGAGAGTGAGATCTGATAGAGATAAAATTTTTGGTATTTTTGGTATAAAGATGCAAAGTAAAAAGTAAAAGCAAAGTAAAAATGTAAAGCAAGATTAAAGTGATGGAAATTTATATGATGAGAATAGACCCGGGGGCCATAGGTTTCACTAGTGGCTTCTCTCAAGAGCATAAGTATTCTATGGTGGGTGAACAAATTACTGTTGAGCAATTGACAGACTTGAGCATAGTTATGAGAATATCTAGGCATGATCATGTATATAGGCATCACGTTCGTGACAAGTAGACCGAAACGATTCTGCATCTACTACTATTACTCCACTCATCAACCGCTATCCAGCATGCATCTAGAGTATTAAGTTAAAAACAGAGTAACGCCTTAAGCAAGATGACATGATGTAGAGAGATAAATTCATGCAATATGAAATAAACCCCATCTTGTTATCCTCGATGGCAACGATGCAATACGTGCCTTGCTGCCCCTTCTGTCACTGGGAAAGGACACCGCAAGATCGAACCCAAAGCTAAGCACTTCTCCCATGGCAAGAACTACCAATCTAGTTGGCCAAACCAAACGGATAATTCGAAGAGACTTGCAAAGATAACCAATCATACATAAAAGAATTCAGAGAAGATTCAAATATTATTCATAGATAGACTTGATCATAAACCCACAATTCATCGGTCTCAACAAACACACCGCAAAAAGAAGATTACATCGAATACATCTCCACAAGAGAGGGGGAGAACTTTGTATTGAGATCCAAAAAGGGAGAAGAAGCCATCTAGCTACTAACTATGGACCCGAAGGTCTGAGGTAAACTACTCACACTTCATCGGAGAGGCTAGGATGATGTAGAAGCCCTCCGTGATGACGGCCCTCTTCTGGCGGAGCTCCGGAACAGGCCCCAAGATGGGATCTCGTGGATATAGAAAGTTGCGGCGGTGGAATTAGGTTTTTGGCTCCTGTTCTGATCGTTTGGGGCTACGTAGGTATATATAGGAGGAAGGAGTATGTCGGTGGAGCACCGAGGGGCCCACGAGGCAGGGGGCGCGCCCTAGGGGGGGCGCCCCACACCCTCATGACCGCCTCTTTTGTTCCTTGGAGCAGGGTCCACGTCTCTTGGATCACGTTCGGTGAGAAAATCACGTTCCCGAAGGTTTTATTCCGTTTGGACTCCGTTTGATATTCCGTTTTTCGAAACACTGAAATAGGCAAAAAACAACAATTCTGGGTTGGGCCTCCGGTTAATAGGTTAGTCCCAAAAATAATATAAAAGTGGAAAATAAAGCCCAATATAGTCCAAAATAGTAGATAATATAGCATGTAGCAATTAAAAATTATAGATACGTTTGAGACGTATCAGGGGTCGAGGCGGAGCTTCTGAGCACATCAGCAAGGCGAGGCAGTGGCTGTGGCCACAACAACAGCGAGCGGTGGCGACGACGGCGCTCGGGCGCGAGAGGAAAGAGAGCAAAGGAAGTGAGAAGCTCGGGGAGAGTGAGACAGCGATCGAGGGGGTTGTGTGGCGTCATCCGAAGAGACCAGGGCGAAGCGGAAAGCAGGAGGTGGCCGGGCGTGTGCCGGCGTCCGTCGGCCACGCGCTCGTCCCCCTGGGAAGGAGGAAGACGATAGGGGAGGGGGCTAGGCGGGCTGGGGCGCATAGTGTTGGGCCGGCTAGGGGTGCCAGGTAAGCTAGGTAAGTTTCTCTCTCTCTCTCTCTCCTTTATTTTCTGTTTTTCTATTTCTTCTATAACATTGTGGCTTTAATTAAAATACTAAAACTAACTCAAAAATCATAAAACTGGTCATGCCCACTGTATGGAATATTTCCAACAGTAAACATTTTAGTTTATGATTATTTGGACATTTAAAATAATTTATACCATTTAAATGTCCAAATGAAATTAACATATAATTTAATCCAGTGACCTTGTGATGTCCTAGAAAAGTGTGCACCATTTTTTCAGAGGTTCTAGACCAAGGCAAAGATGGTGAACATTTTAGAAGGGCATTTCAGGTTCATTAAAAAGATTTTGGTAAACTCTAGTTGGATTAAGGGGGTGCTGGGGGTTCTGTCATCCCCATTTCAAGTTTGTGAGGGAAAGTAAACATGATGCATGGAGATTATGCAATGACAGGCAATAGGGTTGTGACAACTCACCACCACTAAACAAGAATCTCGTCCCGAGATTCAAGCGTAGGGTAAGATGAAGGGGGGACACAAACTAACATAATCTTCATGATCCAGGTTGCACTTCATAAAGGCATTGATTCAATCACCATCTTTGTCTCGTCGTCTTGCTCTGAGAACTCCGGCCAACATGACAACGAGAGGAAAAGGAAACTCTAGAAGGATCGATCTTCTCGAAGATCGAATAACTCAGGATCAACTCACGGAATGAGACATAGCAACATCTCTCGAGCTGAGACACGAATCACACATCTAGAGGGATGGAGTGGAACAGATGTCGAGGGTTCACTAGGTAGACAACAATTCCACACCTAAGAGGGTGGTGAACGGTTGTCAACGTAGCGAGGATTTGACTTGCCATGATACCATAACGAGACACCTTAGAGAAGGATGACTCGTAGAATTATCCCTTATGTGGAAAAAAGAATTACTTTTGATTCAGACATCAATAAAATTCTCTATACCAGCCTAGGGCAAATCTCGAGCAATCGTTTGAAGGAATTCGAAAGAATGACATACTCTGACTAGAATGGATGATGTGGACTACCTTGTTGAAGACAACGTAATGGATGATCTCTACTTATCATCGGAAATGGATGGAACCCGTGTTAGGGTGGCACAACGATGCTAAGAGATGGGAATAAAATGCAAATGCTGGGAATGATTCTAGTAACTGGGGAGAAACCCAACAGTAGAGAGTGAGTCCACTGTTTGAAAAGGTTATAACATAACTGAGGAAACTGGGAGCAATTCCCAATTAATGCCAACGATAAAACCTAGTGCTTGCGCGTGCTCTTAAGACCTTGAGCATTTCCATATTCATCAAGGTTTTACCAATATCCGTGTCAAGCATCCTGGCAACACAACATACTACCATGATGAATGGTGATGGACGATGCGGATGCAAAGGAAGCTAACACCTTCTCATATTTCACCTTAACGAGGCCAAGGAAATAGAATCTGGATGATCGACCGAGAGACATTTAGCACTCCACTTCTAATGTTCTCCTTGATGTGCTAGCGTAACCCATTTATTGATATGGTTTGGTATCTAGGACATCAAGTAAAAGGTCAGACTTCGGGAACACTAGAATCCATAAGGAGCAACTTCTGGAGTATATACTATGAGATCCTTACGGGGAGGTGGCCAACTTCCTCAATCAAGATACTACAATGATAGGTCTTCTGGCTGGGTGTGTTGGCCACGATTCAACCATCATATCTGCCTGAGATTCAGATCTGGTTGGTGTCAGGATATTCCAGACTCATCAAGTCTAGAGAGAAAAATGAAAGTTTGCAACACAAATCAACGAGATGATGTTGCGAGAATCTCGAGAAATGAACTATGATAGCAAGCCCCAAAACATGAGCTGGTTCTGCTACACCCATGTGAATACGTTGTCCATGACAAGCATGATCACATGGTAGCCTAACAACAAAATACTACCAAGTTCTGGTAGGGAACCATCATTAATGATATGGAAGTCTCTGCGCGGAAGTCTAAAGTAAGAACCTTAGAATCGACTCCTTTATCTTGAACAAATCAATCAGTGGCTTGGTGTGCTAGCAATTACGTATGGAATGGAGGTGGCCAAACCTATCAACCCATAGAATACTTCACACATACTTGATTGACTTGGGATGATTCCAGAGGAAGCAAAACAAACTTTCTCAAAGTCATGACGACAACTTGCATCAAATGCACGTGAATTAGAGGAAGTCACTTCTTTCATCCAGCATATGCTTCATGAACGGAACATGAAGATAATGCTCATAGAAGTTTCCAACACTAGCTGGATGTTCATAAATCATGGAGAAGATAAAAATGTTGCTGATGGGCTCAACAACAATTCATTGGAATTTCCAAAATAAAATGGAATTCCATAATTATGTGAACAAGGTGATAACACTTGTCAGACCAAAGGATATAACGGTGTATGCTCGAGGAAAACCACGAGTAAGACAACATTACGAACATCGTTGGTTCTGATTTGATTTGAGGATAGCCCACACTCAAATCAAAGTTTTGACAAGACAATAGATCCAACAACTGATCACGAGGACCAATTGGTGAAGATATCATCTTTCTTCAACACGCACACAAACACAAAGATATCCCTTCAGAATGAACCAAATTCGGCAAAGATTTTTATCTTCCAACTCTCCAAGTTGTTGTTTAGCTTAACCAACTAGCTCATCAAAATCATGGAAACCGAGCAAATCACATAATGTTTTTGGAATCGTGGAAACACTAGCACCCAAATCACACAAAGCATAGAATTCATGATCTTTAATTTTAATTTTAATAGTAGGTTCCCACTCATCATAAAGTTTTCTAGGGTTAGAAACTTCCAACTCAAGTTTTTCTTCATAAGATTGCATCAAAGCATCAACGATATGTTTGGTAAAAGCTTTATTTTGACTATAAGCATGAGGAGAATTTAGCATGGATTGCAACAAGGAAATACAATCTATCAAAGAACAATCATCATAATTAAATTCCTTGAAATCCAAGATAGTGGGTTTATTATCCAGAGTTTTGATCTCTTCAATCCCACTTTTATCAATTTTAGCATCAAGATCTAAAAACTCTGAATTTTTGGAATGCCTTCCAGGTAAAGGTGGATCATATTCAGTCCCATAATTATCAATATTCATATTGCAAAACAAAGATTTAATAGGGGACACATCAATAACTTTTAGATCTTCATCTTTATTTTCATAGGAACTAGAAGAACACGCTCTTATAAAGCAATCTTTCTTAGCACGCATCCTAGCGGTTCTTTCTTTGCACTCATCAATGGAAATTCTCATGGCTTTGAGAGACTCATTGATATCATGCTTAGGAGGAATAGATCTAAGTTTTAAAGAATCAACATCAAGAGAAATTCTATCAACGTTCCTAGCCAAATCATCAACTTTAAGCAATTTCTCTTCAAGCAAAGCATTGAAATTCTTTTGAGAATTCATAAATTCCTTAACACTAGTCTCAAATTCAGAGGCATCTTATTAAAATTTCCATAAGAATTGTTGTAGGAATTACCATAATTATTAGAGGAATTACTAGGATAAGGCCTAGGATTAAAGTTTCCTCTATACGCGTTGTTACCAAAATTATTCCTACCAACAAAATTCACATCCATAGATTCATTATTATTATCAATTAAAATATACAAAGGCATATCATTAGGATCATAAGAAACACTCTTAGTAGCAAATAATTTCATAAGTTCATCCATCTTTCCACTCAAAACATTAATTTCTTCTATCGCATGCACTTTTTTATTAGTAGATCTTTAAGTGTGCCATTGAGAATAATTAACCATAATATTATCTAGGAGTTTAGTGGCTTTCCCTAAAGTGATTTCCATAAAAGTGCCTCCCGCGGCCGAATCTAAAAGATTTCTAGAAGCAAAATTCAATCCAGCATAAAAATTTTGTATAATCATCCACAAATTCAAACCATGAGTTGGGCAATTACGTATCATTAATTTCATCCTCTCCCAAGCTTGTGCAACATGTTCATGATCAAGTTGCTTAAAATTCATAATATCATTTCTAAGAGAGATGATCTTAGCGGGAGGAAAATACTTAGAGATAAAAGCATCTTTGCACTTATTCCAAGAATCAATACTATTTGTAGGCAAAGACGAAAACCAAGCTTTAGCACGATCTCTAAGCGAAAAAGGAAATAGCTTCAATTTCACAATATCATTGTCCACATCTTTCTTCTTTTGCATATCACACAAATCAACGAAGCTATTTAGATGAGTAGCAGCATCTTCACTAGGAAGGCCGGCGAATTGATCTTTCATACCAAGATTCAACAAAGCAGCATTGATTTCACAAGATTCAGTATCGGTAAGAGGAGCAATCGGAGTTCTAAGGAAATCATTATTGTTGGTATTGGTAAAGTCACATAATTTGTTATTATCTTGAGCCATCATGACAAGCAAGCAATCCAACACACGAGCAAACAAGAAGCAAGCGAAAAAGAGGCGAACGGAAAAGAGAGGGCGAATAAAACGTCAAAGGTGAAGTGGGGGAGAGGAAAACGAGAGGCAAATGGCAAATAATGTAATGCGGGAGATAATGGTTTGTGATGGGTACTTGGTACGTTTGTCGGAGTAATGGGCCACAGGTAGGCTAACCCGAGGCCCAGAACCTTTCAAGACATCGGGGCTGACTGCACCCCTCAAGACACCAAGATGAAGAGCCGCCTTCTGGAGGCCGGCTGGAGGAACAGCCGACTGCCCGCATGTGGCCGAGTCCTGGAGGCGAGGTCAAGACAAGCCGACTCCTACCTGGTGGCTTCCAGAGAAGCCGGCCACGGGGAGTCGGCCCACGGCACCAACAAAGCCCATGCCCTCATCAACGGGGACAGGACGGGGAGTGGCTATAGTGAAGCCCACTCATTCCCCTTTCCAGGGGCTGGCATGGCCACATTGCGCTGTACCAGCGGAGATCTCCGTCCGGCGCGGCACTGTTGCCATTCCATCCCTGACATCAGCACCAGTGGGCAGAGTCCTGCACCCACGAAGGTCTGTCAGTACGGCCCAAGGACGATGGGCCCTACCAGTCAGCGAGATCCCAGAAGACGGCAAGAGCACTACCAGTCGGACCCGATGGGAGCCGGCCCCTGGGAGTCGGCCTGCCCCTCCCACGGGTCCCATGTGCCATTAACCAGATGAGACGGGGAGTGGCTACAGTAATCGCCCGCCAGGCGGCGGAGCTGTAGCCACGACCCCCTGACCGAGCCTGTGTCATTAGAGGCACGGCTACAGTAATCAGTAGCCGGCAAGACCCGCAAGCGGCAAGTACGGCCTGTCGGCTCCGTACCGAACCAGTCGGCGAGGCCCCCAGTCAGCGGGCCCCAATAGTCGGCGAAGCGGCCGAAGAGACTGATGGCTGGGCCCTGCGCCCAGCTGGATTACCATTGTACCCCTGGGGGTAGGCTTATATAAACCCCCTAGTGCACACATGCAAAGGGTTCCAACCCCATAGAACGAGACCAGATCATATAGGAAGGAGAGAGCTAGCCTTCCCTTCTCCTACCTCTAGCATACAGCTCGAGGAGCAACCTTGTACTCACTTTGCCTTAGTGATCATGCGGGGACCCCGCAGAGCAGGACTAGGGGTGTTATCTCCTAGGAGAGCCCCGAACCTGGGTAAAGTACGCCGGCGTTTGTGTCTATGCCTCATCCCGCTTCCGGGCACCGGCGACGTTCTACTCGCTCCCACCATGATAAGCCATCCTTTGGCATATGTCGCACTCAACCCCCGACATTTGGCGCCCACCGTGGGGCAAGGTGCACCGTCGTCCGGAGACCTATTTTGGATGGGAACCCTTTTCCACCCTGGTGAGCACAGCCAGCCCGCCACGCCAGACGGAGTCTGCGCCGACGCGCTGCATGGCGCGGAAATCGCCTGCGCGGCCAGTTGCCTCGCCGATCTTGTTGGCGAGGTTCGCCTCTCCGACGAGCCCGCGTCCGACGCGGGCACAGGCGGCCCCGAGAGCCTCCTCGCGGGCCTCCTTGATCAACTCCACGTTGCCAGCGAGCCAGCTGTGGACTTGGAGTCTGTAGGCTCCACCGACCCGATGTTGGTCGACTCCGACACCGCGTCGCTCGACGTGTTCCCCACCAATGTGGTGGTCTACGACGAGCCGCTCCCTCACGCGGAGAGCAGCGGAAGTACCGTGACGGAGGTGCTTGTCATCGGTCACGGCGAGCACTCCGGCGGAGGTGCTCGTGACCCGCTCGACGCAGAGCTGCAAGACCTGACTGCGTCCATTCCCGAAGACGCCGACGCCGAGACGCTGGAGGCACGCCGCCTTCAGCTTGTCGAAGGCGCCAAGAAGCTTGACAGCATGAGACGCATGTCCGAGGCCTACTAGCGCGAGATGGACAGCGCTCTGGGTGGCACACTGGCTCCAGCTAGGCCTAGCCGCCTTGGCACGGTCCAACAGCGGGGCGTGGCCATCGCCAACCTGTTCGGGGCAAATCGCCCTGTCTACGCCACGCCTGTGGAAAACATCCGAGCTGCCCAGGCGGCGGCAAACGAACTAGACAAGTTCGAGGGAGAAGAACGTCGCCTAATGACGAAGCGCGTCCAGCGGCTCCTCGATGTGGCTGCCGAGCAGAACGAGGCCGGTTGCCGCGCTGATGCGCTGCATCGGCAGAATGACGACCTGCATCCCCACCGAGACCAAGGCGAGACATCTCAGACACCAACTGGTGGCGTCCGCGGAAGAAAAGACAAGGAGTCGGCTGCCAGCCACAGTCGGACTCGCATCACCATAGAGCGCGACCAAGACGGCCGCCCAAGAGCAGTGGAACGACGGGACGATTGTCCGCCTCCTCCCCCTCGCAGGGAAAGGTGAGTCTCCCCACCGCTCGTTGATCACCCGACACTCGGCGACCGCCTTCGCCGCCGAGAAGGAGTCGGAGAGAACGACGCTCGCCACCGAATCGACCATCTCCACCGATCCCTGGCACTAGAAGAAGAAGATGAGTTGGGTCCACCGTGTTTTGACCCTCGCATTCAGGACAAGCCTTTTCCCAAAGGGTTCACGCTCCCAAGAGACACGCCCAAATACACCGGCTCCATGAAGCCGGAGGACTGGCTGGTTGACTACTCCACAACCGTCAGCATAGCAAACGGCAACAAGCGTGTTGCCGTGAAATACATTCCTCTCATGCTCCAGGGCACAGCCCGGACATGGCTGAATAGCTTGAAGCCCCGCAGCATCAACAGTTGGGTCGACTTCACCGATGCCTTCGTCCGCAACTTCACCAGCACGTATAAGCGGCCGCCCAAGCCTCACCAGCTTTCCTTATGCGTGCAAGGCCCCAACGAGTCAACTCGCGACTACCTCACACACTGGGCCGAGCTCCGTAACTCCTGCGAGGGCGTGCATGAGGTGCAGGCCATCGAGTCCTTCACCACAGGGTGCCGAGAAGGCACCCTCCTCAAGCACAAGCTTCTCTGCGATGAGCCGGAGACCCTCGACGAGTTGCTGATGATAGCAGACAAATATGCCACGGCCGACTCCTCCATGAAGCCAGAGATCCAAGTTAGTGCGACTGGCAAAGTGGCTCCGCAGGATCCTCGAACCCCGGCTGGAGACGCCAGTCGGCGTCAACAGCAGAACGACAACAAGCGCAAGGCCACGCAGCCAGCATGTGGCGACCGTCGAAGACCAGCAGCCGGAAGGGCAGCCTCCGCCCAAACGTCAGAAGGGCGGCAAGCCCAACTGGTTGTCGCCTTTTTCATATGAGCAGACTTTGGATGCACCCTGCAAATTCCATAGTGATGCGAAGCCGTCCAACCACACAACTCAGAAGTGCCACTGGCTCACCAGGATCGCCAAGGGAGACGGCCTCTTGCCTCCCCCACCTGCTGAGCAGCCGCCTCCGCCTCCGCCCCAGCAGCCGGCTGTCAGACCAGTTGGCGCAATACAAGACGAGTACCCAGAAGAGCATGGGGCCCATGTTGTGTTCACGAGCGTGGCCAATGACCGACGCAGCAGGCGGCTGCAGCAACAAGAAGTGAATGCAGTAGCATGAGAGACACCAGAGTTCATGCATTGGTCCGAGAAGCCCATCAGCTGGAGCAGAGCCGACCACCCAGAAGTAATGCCCAAACCCGGCTCCTATGCCTTGGTTTTGGATGCCACCTTTGCCACGGACAGACGAGATGCTCGTTTCTCCCGAGTTATGATAGACGGCGGCAGCTGCATCAACATCATGTACAAGGACACCATGGAGAAGTTAGGGATCAGACAGAGGCAGCTTCAGTCCAACCGGACGGTATTCCATGGCATAGTTCCTGGCCTTTCCTGCTCACCAATTGGCAAGATCCTGATAGACGTCCTCTTCGGGGACAAAGATCATTTCCGCCGAGAGTCAGTTTGGTTTGAGGTGGTGCACCTTGAGAGCCCGTACCATGTGTTACTTGCTCGGCCTGCCCTGGCCAAGTTCATGGTTGTCCCCCACTATGCCTACCTCAAGATGAAGATGTCGAGTTCCAAGGGGATTCTGACCATAGCTGGCGACTACAAGAAGTCGTCCTCCTACGCAGCAGAGAGCAGTCGGCTGGCCAAGTCCCTCGTGATCGCAGCTGAGAAGCGGCTCCTTGACCGGGTTGTGGCGATGACAAGCAAGCAGCCGGAGATGTCGCCCGATCCCAAGGAGTCGGAAGCTGAGGGCTCGTACAAGCCGGCCAAAGAGACAAAGAAGATACCCTTGGACCCGGAGCACCCGGAGAGGTACGCTATCGTAGGTACAAACCTCGACAGCAAATAGGAAGGCAAGCTCGTTGATTTCCTCTGTGAGAATCGGGACATCTTTGCATGGTCCCCCAAAGACATGCCAGGTGTTCCGGCGGATTTCGCCGAGCACAAGTTACATGTCCGGTCTGATGCCAAACCAGTTAGGCAGCCCTTGCGCCGCCTGTCAGAAGAGAAGAGAAGAGTTGTTGGAGAAGAGATAGCTCGGCTGCTGGCAGCCGGCTATATCATGGAGGTGTTCTTTCCAGAGTGGCTAGCCAACCCGGTCCTGGTGCTGAAGAAGAACAAGCAGTGGCAGATGTGTATTGACTACACCAGCCTCAACAAAGCATGCCCCAAGGACCCGTTCGCTTTGCCAAGGATTGACCAAGTGATAGACTCCACAGCCGGATGCGAGCTGTTGAATTTCTTAGATGCGTATTCAGGATATCACCAGATCAAGTTGAACCCGGCCGACAGACTGAAGACCGCCTTCATCACGCTGTTTGGAGCCTTCTGCTACTTGACCATGACATTCGGCTTGAGGAACGCCGGTGCCAACTTTCAACGTTGCATGCAGAAGTGCCTCCTCAAGCAACTCGGCAAGAACGCCCACGTTTACGTGGATGACGTGGTGGTGAAGACGGGGAAGCGTGGAACGCTGCTAGAGGACCTCAAGGAGACCTTTGAGAACCTACGCCGGTTTCAAATCAAGCTCAACCCAGGGAAATGCGTCTTCGGAGTACCAGCCGGCCAGCATCTTGGCTTCCTGGTCTCGGAACGCGGCATAGAGTGCAACCCCGTGAAGATCAAGGCCATCAAGAGGATGGAAGTGCCCACCTGACTGCTAGATGTGCAGAAGTTCACTGGCTGTTTGGCGTCCATCAGCCGTTTCATCAGTCGGCTGGGAGAGAAGGCTCTTCCCCTGTACCAGCTCATGAAGAAAACCACTTTTTTGACTGGAATGACAAGGCGAATGAAGCTTTTATCCAGCTTAAGAAGACGTTGACTACTCCACCTGTTCTGGCGACTCCGACTTCCAAAGAGCCCATGCTCCTCTACATCGCTGCCACCAGCCGAGTAGTCAGCACACTCATTGTGGTAGAGCGCAAGGAGGAAGGCAAGGCGCTACCAGTCCAGAGATCGGTATATTATTTGAGTGAAGTACTGTCGACCTCAAAGCAAAACTACCCCCTCTACCAGAAGATGTGCTACGACGTTCACCTTACCACCAAGAAATTGAAGCCGTATTTTCAAGAGCACCCAATCATTGTGGTCTGCATAGCTCCACTGGCCGAGATCATTGGAAGCCGAGATGCTTCGGGCCGAGTGGCCAAATGGGCCATAGATTTGGCCACCTACACCATCTACTACCAGCCTCGCACTGCCATCAAGTCATAAGCGTTGGCCGACTTCCTCGTCGACTGGGCCAAGACCCAGTACCTGCCGCAAGCGCCTGACTCCACCCATTGGCGGATGCATTTTGATGGTTCCAAGATGCGCACCGGTTTGGGAGTCGGCATCGTACTCACCTCTCCCAAAGGCGACAATCTCAAGTATGTGCTGCAAATCCATTTTGCCGCCTCCAACAACGTCGCCGAATACGAGGCACTCATTCACGGGCTCCGGCTTGCCAAAGAACTCAGCATTCGCCGGATCCTGTGCTATGGTGACTCTGAATTGGTGGTCCAGCAGTCGTCAGGCGACTAGGACGCCAAAGATGCAAACATGGCGAGCTACCACATCCTCGTACAACAACTCAGTGGATATTTTGAAGGGTGCTAGTTTCTCCGTGTGCCAAGAAACAACAACGAGCAAGCAGATGCCTTGGCACGAATCGGCTCTACCCATCAAGCAATACCGTCCAGCGTCACCCTTCAATGCCTCCTGAAGCCGTCTGTCATCCCATCGCTAGAGTTAGATTCTATCTTCGTGTCGGCTCCTCCTGAAGCAATCGGATCCGACTTGAGAGCACCAGCAGCCGGCACGGGAATTCTGGCAGGCGGCCCAGGGATCGCGGCAGTCGCACCCGGCACGAGGACTTCAGAACCCGGCCCGGGGACTGCAGCGGTCAGCCAAAAGACTTCAGAACCCGGCCCGAGAACTGCGCCAATCGGCCCGGGGACCTCATCAGCCCAGCAAGCGGCTGCCGACTCCAACCCGCCGCCTCCCGGCCCAGCCGCCCTCGTCCAAGTCGCAGGCCTGATAGCTGCAGAAATTGTAGCACCTTCATGGGCCCAGCCCATCCTCAAATTCCTGGTGAACAAAGAGCTGCCAACTAAGGAGATCTTGGCTCGGCAAGTGCAACGCTGGGCAGCAGCCTACACCATAGTCAACAAAGAGCTTGTAAGGCGCAGTGTCACTGGTGTCTACCAGCGCTGCGTGGAGCCGGAGCAAGGCCAAGCGATTCTCAAAGACATACATCAAGGTGAGTGTGGCCACCACGTGGCTTCAAGAGCACTTGTCGCCAAAGCCTTCCACCATGGTTTCTTCTGGCCGACTGCTCTAGAAAACGCCAAGGACTTGGTCCAAAAATGCAAAGGGTGCCAAAAGTTCTGTTCCAAGCCACATTAGCCGACTTCTGCACTCAAGACTATTCCCATTGCCTGGCCCTTTGCTGTTTGGGGCCTGGACATGGTGGGACCATTCAAGACGGCACGAGGCGGCTTGACTCACTTGCTTGTCGCAGTGGACAAGTTCACCAAGTGGATAGAAGCAAAACCAATCAAGAAGTTGAATGGTCCGACTGCTGTGACTTTCATCTCTGACATTACAATCCCGTACGGCATACCACACAGCATCATCACTGACAACGGCACAAACTTCGCCAAGGGTGCCTTGGCCCGTTTTTGCGCGACGCAGGGCATCCGACTGGACTTAGCGTCTGTTGCCCATCCGCGGTCAAACGGCCAGGTAGAGCGAGCAAACGGCCTCATCCTGTCCGGCATCAAGCCTCGACTGGTCGAGCCTCTGGAGTGTTCGGCCGGCTGCTGGCTTGATGAGTTGCCAGCCGTCCTCTGGAGCCTGCGCACAACTCCAAACAAGTCAACCGGCTTCACGCCCTTCTTCCTCGTCTACGGTGCCGAAGCCGTCATCCCAACGGATATAGAATTCGTCTCCCCACGAGTCACCATGTTCACCGAAGAGGAGGCGGAAGAAGCACGTCAAGACGGTGTCGATCTGCTAGAAGAGGGTCGGTTGTTGGCACTCAGCCGGTCTAGCAGCTACCAGCAGAGCCTGCGCCGATACTGCAATTGGAAGGTTAAGACGAGATCTTTTCAAGGAGACCTTGTGCTCCAGCTGATCCAGTGAACAGCCGGCCAGCACAAGCTCTCAGTGCCTTGGGAAGGCCCCTTCATCATCAGCAAAGTGCTAGGCAACGACTCCTACTACCTGATCGACGCTCAGAAGCCTCGAGCGTGCAAGCGGGACGACTCTGGCAAGGAGACGGAGCGGCCATGAATGCGAATCTCCTCCGAAGATTTTACAGTTGATGAAGTATGTACCACGCTACCTTTTGTATTAAAGTACGAAGACTCTGGGTCCCCCGAGATGAGCTCGGGGACTGCCCTCATTTATCTATATGATAAGAATTATGCCCACAAGTATGTTATTTTTTTATGCCGCTTGGCACCGGGTTCGACTAGTCGGCCCGGGGACTTGCCGTCTTGTACTATGAAATGCTTCCTGCAGCCGGACAAGTAGTGTGTGGCACTTAAGCCGTCTCCTGTCAGAAGCCGCAGCTCGCAGAGCGACTGTCTGGTGGGCAGGAGTAAGGTAGAATGGGTGTCCACATGAAAAATGGCTAAGGACTCAAAGCGTGTACACGGTTTAAGCCGGCTTCCAGCCTTTTTACAACCGACTCTTGAGTAGTCGGCTCACCGTTTTCTACTCAACTTGCTAAAAAACTCTAAAAGGCTAAGTACTTGCCTTCCCAAAAGAAGCTAAGTACTTGATCCAGAAACAGTCCACAGAGCGGCTGTCTGACTGGCAAGACGGCAACCAAGGGAAGGCGGCAAAGGAAAAAGCCAAAAGAGCAATACGCAAGAAGAGACAGAATTTGGAAGATATTTACATAGCAAAGGCCCTTGGCCAAATCTTCAAACAGAAGTTCAAGATACACCCCGCGGGTGGAATTGTGCAAATTAACAAGTTCATCGAGACTATTAAGCAGATAAAAACAAAGACAAAGTGGCAGCCTAGGAAGCGGCAGAAGGGTTCGGAGGGTCGCAGGAGTCCGCGGCGCCGGTTGGTGGAGTGGCCGGCTAGTCAGTCTCCGCATGATCGCCTCCAGTAGTAGCCAGCTCGGTTGGGCGTGGCTCGTTGCTGGAGGCGCGGTTGAGCTGAGACTGGCCGTCCACTCCGAACTCCGGCGCTCCTCTTCGCCTCCCCCCTCCGCCTCGCCTTCTTCCTCGCCACTGGAGTCGATCACCTCCATCGAGTCCTCGCCGTCGTCTGGATTCAGCCCGAACCACTCCGGCGGTGCCTCGCCGCTGTTCTCAGCCCGCTCCGGAACGAAGACGCTGGTGTCGATGTACTCGGCGATCGACGACGCGCGCTTGACGAGATCGTGTTCCACGACCACTAACTCCTCCTGAGCTTCTTGCCGGAATGTGGCTAGCTGGGCTAGACTCAGCCCATGATACCACTCCTTGACGAACTCCAAGGCCCGGCGCGCTCCAGCTTGGGACGAAGAGCCCTTCCAGGCCTCAAGACGGCCGGCCGCTACCTCCAGCCAGTCGGCAGTCCAACTGGGAGTACGCGGAGCCGGCATGTCCGGCCATAGGGCGGCAATCGCCTGGGCACCGACGCGTTGAAGCCGGCGCATCGTCCGGTGGGCCGGCCAAAGACGACCCTCGATGCTCAGGATCTGCTCGTCAAGGGTTTAGGAGGCGTCGGCGGCGATCTTCGCGCCATCCGCCCTCCACCCTTTGCGGTCAGCCTCGATGGCCTGGTTGGCGGCGTTCGAGTGGCCAGGGAAGAAGTCTGCCAAGACAGGAGAGCAAAGAGCCAAATTAAAGATTAGAAGCTGGCTCGACCAACAGCCGGCAGCTCAAAGAAGGAAAATGAGGGGAAGCTCACCTCGACGAGATCCTCGATCGCATGGAAGCCGGAAGCCAACATCGCCTCCTTGTCGGTCCAGGAGGAGCGCTCGGTCGCGCACTCAGCAAGGAGGGCGGTCTCCTTGTCCTCCGCCTCTTTCTGGGTCTTCTTGAGCAGCTCCTTCTGTTCTGCCAGCTGCGTGACCGGCCGGTCACGCTCCTCAGCTAGCTTGCTGCACTCCTCCTCCTTGGCACGCAGCGTGGAGTTGGCATCGTCCAGCTACTGCTGCAAGGTGGCGTCGGCCTCTACGGAAGGAAAAAGAGAACAAAGTGTTAGTTGTCAACAAGGAAGAAAGGTCGATGGGGAGATCCGGCCCGACTGTTCAGCAGTCGGCCCGAATCTCGGGGACTACAGCCCGCGGGTGCGCCAGCACGCCCCTGCGAAAAAAGTCATCAACAAGAAAGAAGAAAGGTCGCCTGGGAGATTCGGCCCGACTTCTCAGCAGTCGGCCTGAATGTCGGGGACTACAGCCCGCGGGTGCGCCTGCGCGCCCTCGCATAAAAGAGAAGGACTCCCTCCGGCTTTCCGACAAGTCGGCGGTCCGCTTGGCCAGCTCCTCGACGTTGGCATTGAAGGCGGTCATGCGAAGATTGTGGTAATCTTGTGACAAGATTTCAGAACAAGTGTTAGTGCTTGGAACTCGCCGATTAGAGTTCCGAGCCGCCTTCTCAGCAGCCGGCCCGAAACTCGGGGACTACACCCAGTGGGTGCACTAATGCGCCCCCATAGAGAAGTACAAGAAACAGAAACGAGGAGGAAGGAAACATACTCGGACGGCCTCTCACGCTGCCAGGTGCGCCTTGGTGCAGCTTAGGATGGCGTCGCCCTTGGCTCGGATCTTGGATCCCCGCACCCACCCAGTGGGCGCGGCGCTCGTCGCCTCGGTATCCGAGATCGAGGAGCTCGCGGCGCCGGTCTCCAGAGGGCGCGGCGCCGAAGCCTCCTTCGCGAGACGGTGACGGGCTGGCGTGTCGACCTGGAGAACTAGGCCCGCCACCACCTCGTCTTCAGTTGGCGGCACCAGCGGGTCCACCGGCTGCCCGCCTTGCATGCTCCCGGACGGCGGCGATGGCGGCACGATCACGTCCGGCACGGTGGTGTCGCCGCCGTCCCTTTCCATGATCGGGTTCTCGTCGCCGACATCTCCAGTCTGCGCCGTGAACACCAGAGGTGGCGGTGCGGAGTTCAGTGGGGTGATGAGGATCGCCGACTGGCGGCGAGCGGCTTCTTAGGCCTGCTTCTTCGCCGTGATGGCGGCTTCGGCCTCTGCCAGTTTCTTCTTGGCAGCGGCCTCCGTCTTCTCAGCCTCCGCCTTCTCCAGGCGGGCGGCTTCTTGCTCTGCACAAACCTCTTGTGCGTTCCGCTCTGTCACCTCCCGGAGGTCGGCGGCGGGGTCAATCCGCCGGGTGGTGGTGGAAGTCTTCGCTGACCCCACGACAGAGGCGACAGCAACCCTCTCGAGAGAGAGAGGGGAGCCCTAGACCAAGGGAAACAAGCAAAGAACTCAGACAAGATCAATGAAGAAGAAAAATGATGAAGACATGAAGAAAGGTAGCACTTATGCGGAGACCAGCGGTGGCTTCTTCACCTCTTTGTGGAAGCGGTTGGCCTTCGCGGTCGCTTCATCCCGCTTGGTCGCCGCAGCCGAGCCCTTGGGTTTTCTTCGGCTGGCTGTCGAACAAGCTCGTCGTGGCCCTGTGTTTCTTCGCGCCTCCTTATATGTCTGGCGCGGCGGAAGAGCTCGCACCCTGCTGGCCGGCTCCTGGCTGGTGGTGAGGGGCGACTTCCCCCGTGTCGTCGTCGGGCCAATCCTCGAGGCTGGCTCCGAGCCTCGAGCTGCCTGCATTGCCGCCTCCGCCCTCGGTGTCGTCCTCCAAGGCCGCTGCCCCCAAGTCGGGGTCGTCGACATTGCTCTCCGCCTGATCCGGAGGGAAGTTGCGTGCCGGCCCCGTGGTGCCGGCTACTGGCTGAAGGACGGGGCTCTATTCAGGGGCCGATTGGTCAAACGGGACAAGACGGACTCGACAGCAAAGAATTAGAGAAAAAAGAAAGAAAAAGATAACTCACCATGGGCGGAGGGTTGGCGCGTGAATACGGCTCCTTGCCGAGTCGCCACTCCTCCGTGAGCTCGCAGTTCGCAAGGTAGTTCACCATGTAGGCTATCTCCTCGTGAGGCATCTCCTTGTTGCACATCTGACTCGGGTCCCGATGCCCGCTCATCTGGCAGATCATGCGAGGGCGGCCCTGGAGCGGGAGCACTCGGCGCGCCACGAAGGCGGCCAGCAAATCAGACCCGGTCAGGCCCTCCGACTGCGTCAAACTCGGAGCCGCACGACGGCGGCAGCTCCAGCAG
The DNA here is from genome assembly GCF_002162155.2 of Triticum dicoccoides. Taxonomy (NCBI): domain Eukaryota; kingdom Viridiplantae; phylum Streptophyta; class Magnoliopsida; order Poales; family Poaceae; genus Triticum; species Triticum dicoccoides. The sequence continues at coordinate 697,455,799 of NC_041392.1, read as the reverse complement.
GCGTGAGCGTCCTGGCCCGGTACGACCAGTTGGGCCGCCTTCCAGCTGGCGGGCCGGCTACGTAAGCCGGCAGATTAACCCAGTCGCCCTCCGCGAAGATGCTCTTCATGTAGAAGTACGACCGCTGCCACATCTTCACCGACTTTATCAGTATGATGGGGGGAAAGGGTTGTCGGCCCCTGGCCTCCACACGACGATGAACGCGCGCACTGAGCCGGCACGCCTGCGGCTTGGGTACCAAGCTTGGTGTTGAAGAACTCCCCCCAGAGCTTGATGCTGGGGAGGACGCCGAGGAAGCCTTCGCACAAAGAGACGAAGGCAGACAGCAGCACCATCGTGTTGGGGGTGAGGTGGTGCGGCTGGAGGCCATAGAATTCAAGAAAGGAGCAGAAGAAGCCGCTCACCGGCAGGCCGAGGCCCTGCAGGCAGTGCGAGTGGAAGACAACCCGCTCGCCCTCCTCCGGCGCCGGAGAGATTTCCCCCCTCGACGCGAGGTGGACCCACACGAAATCCTTGCCGGGAAGCCGGCGCGTCTTGCGGAGGAAATCGACGTGATCATCATGGACCTCCGAACCGTCCCAGGTACCGGAGCGCACCACGGGGGCGTGACGGTGGAGGAAGAGCTCATCCGGAATGGACCACCGCAACGCTCGACGTAGCCTGGGGTGCAGCGGTGAGAGGAAGAAGAAGAAGTATTGATGAGGAGGGGCACGCGTGCTCTGCCGCTCCCCCTCCTCCGCCTACTTATAGGCTTATGTGCTGCGAAGCCGAGGGGGCGGTCGTGGGATTTACTACGCCCACTACCCCACACCCCTGCGTTTATCGCGCAAAGTTACTACGCACAGTAACTCCGCGGGAGCATCAACCGCCCACCTTGTCCGTAGCGGATCCGCTCGCGTGCCGAGGCGCGGTAGTGGCGGGCCCCGCCTGCAGGCGTATCCCGTCGCACACGTGGTTGGGCAGATTGGCCTAGCCGCACGTCGCCATGTGACAGGACCAAAATGGGCAGCGTCCTGGAAGCTTAGCTAGCACGCCACTTGGATCCCACCAAGGCATTCAAAAATTTTGGACAAGTCAGATTGGGCAAGTCCGACTCCTACCAGTCGGCCCGGCAGAAGTGGAATGAGGTTTCACCTCAAGCACTCTGAGAAAGAAACTACTGAGGCTCCTCGGCTGATCATCCGCGGCGCCTCACCAGCTTCGGGGACTACTATCAGAGTAATGGGCCACGGGTAGGCTAACCCGAGGCCCAGAACCTTTCAAGACATCGGGGCTAACTGCGCCCCTCAAGACGCCAAGATGAAGAGCCGCCTTCTGGAGGCCGGCTGGAGGAACAGCCGACTGCCCGCATGTGGCCGAGTCCTGGAGGCGAGGTCAAGACAAGTCGACTCCTACCTGGCGGCTTCCAGAGAAGCCGGCCACGGGGAGTCGGCCCACGACACCAACAAAGCCCATGCCCTCATCAAGGGGGATGGGACGGGGAGTGGCTACAGTGAAGACCACTCCCTCCCCTTTCCAGGGGCTGGCGTGGCCACAGTACGTTGTACCAGCGGAGATCTCCGTCCGGCGCGGCACTGTTGCCATGCCATCCCTGACATCAGCACCAGTGGGCGGAGTCCTGCACCCACGATGGTCTGTCAGTACGGCCCAAGGACGATGGGCCCTACCATTCAGCGAGAGCCCAAAAGATGGCAAGAGCACTACCAGTCGGACCCGATGGGAGTCGGCCCCTGGGAGTCGGCCTACCCCTCCCACGGGTCCCATGCGCCATTAACCAAACGAGACGGTGAGTGGGTACAGTAATCGCCCGCCAGGCGGCAGAGCTGTAGCCACGACCCCCTGACGGAGCCTGCGTCATTAGAGGCACGGCTACAGTAATCAGCAGCCGGCAAGACCCGCAAGCGGCGAGTACGGCCTGCCGGCTCCGTACCGAACCAGTCGGCGGGCCCCAATAGTCAGCGAAGAAGCCGGCGGCCGAAGAGACTAACGGCTGGGCCATGCGCCCAGCCGGATTACCATTGTACCCCTGGGGGGTAGGCCTATATAAACCCCCAGTGCACCCATGCAAAGGGTTCCAACCCCTTAGAATGAGACCAGATCATATAGGAAGGAAAGAGCTAGCCTTGCCATCTCCTACCTATAGCATACAGCTCGAGGACCAACCTTGTACTCACTTTTCCTTAGTGATCATGCGGAGACCCCGCAGAGTAGGACTAGGGGTGTTATCTCCTAGGAGAGCCCCGAACCTGGGTAAAGTACACCGGCGTTCGTGTCTACGCCTCATCCCGCTTCCGGGCACCGGCGACGTTCTACTCCCTCCCACCATAATAAGCCATCCTTTGGCATATGTCGCACCCAACCCCCGACAATGTTGAATTTTGCATAGACCTCCCCGGCAACGGCGCCAGAAATCCTTCTTGCTACCTCTTGAGCACTGCGTTGGTTTTCCCTTGAAGAGGAAAGGGTGATGCAGCAAAGTAGCATAAGTATTTCCCTCGGTTTTTGAGAACCAATGTATCAATCCAGTAGGAGGCTACGCGTGAGTCCCTCGCACCTACAATAAACAAATAAATCCTCGCAACCAACGCGATAAGGGGTTGTCAATCCCTACATGGTCACTTACGAGAGTGAGATCTGATAGATATGATAAGATAATATTTTTTGGTATTTTTATGATAAAGATGCAATGTAAAATAAAAGCAAAGTAAATAGATAAGTGTTGGAAGATTAATATGATGGAAGATAGACCCGAGGGCCGTAGGTTTCACTAGTAGCTTCTCTCAAGAGCATAAGTATTTTAGTATGGGTGAACGAATTACTGTTGAGCAATTGACAGAATTGAGCATAGTTATGAGAATATCTAGGTATGATCATATATGTAGGCATCACGTACAAGACAAGTAGACCGACTCCTACCTGCATCTACTACAATTACTCCACACATCGACCGCTATATAGCATGCATCTAGAGTATTAAGTTCATAAGAACAGTGTAACGCCTTAAGCAAGATGACATGATGTAGAGGGATAAATTCATGCAATATGATAAAAAAACCATCTTGTTATCCTCGATGGCAACAATACGATACGTGCCTTGCTGCCCCTACTGTCACTGGGAAAGGACACACCAAAAGATTGAACCCAAAGCTAAGCACTTCTCCCATTGCAAGAAAGATCAATCTAGTAGGCAAACCAAACTGATAATTCGAAGAGACTTGCAAAGATAACCAATCATACATAAAAGAATTCAGAAGATTCAAATATTGTTCATGTTGGAAATATGCCCTAGAGGCAATAATAAAAGTATTATTATTATATTTCCTTGTTCATGATAATTGTCTTTTATTCATGCTATAACTGTATTATCCGGAAATCGTAATACACGTGTGAATACATAGACCACAATATGTCCCTAGTGAGCCTCTAGTTGACTAGCTCGTTGTGATCAACAGATAGTCATGGTTTCCTGGCTATGGACATTGGATGTCGTTGATAACGGGATCACATCATTAGGAGAATGATGTGATGGACAAGACCCAATCCTAAGACTAGCACAAAAGATCGTGTAGTTCATTTGCTAGAGCTTTGCCAATGTCAAGTATCTCTTCCTTCGACCATGAGAGCGTGTAACTCCTGGATACCTTAGGAGTGCTTTGGGTGTATCAAACGTCACAACGTAACTGGGTGACTATAAAGGTGCACTACAGGTATCTCCGAAAGTATCTATTGTTTTATGCGGATCGAGACTGGGATTTGTCACTCCGTGTAAATGGAGAGGTATCTCTGGGCCCACTCGGTAGGACATCATCATATGCGCAATGTGACCAAGGAGTTGATCACGGGATGATGTGTTACGGAACGAGTAAAGTGACTTGCCGGTAACGAGATTGAACAAGGTATTGGATACCGACGATCGAATCTCGGGCAAGTAACATACCGATAGACAAAGGGAATTGAATACGGGATTGATTAAGTCCTTGACATCGTGGTTCATCCGATGAGATCATCGTGGAACATGTGGGAGCCATCATGGGTATCCAGATCCCGCTGTTGGTTATTGACCGGAGAACGTCTCGGTCATGTCTACATGTCTCCCGAACCCGTAGGGTCTACACACTTAAGGTTCGATGATGCTAGGGTTATAAAGGAAGTTTGTATGTGGTTACCGAATGTTGTTCGGAGTCCCAGATGAGATCCCGGACGTCACGAGGAGTTCCGGAATGGTCCGGAGGTAAAGATTTATATATGGGAAGTCCTATTTTGGCCACCGGAAAATGTTCGGGATTTTTCGGTATTGTACCGGGAAGGTTCTAGAAGGTTCCGGAGTGGGGCCCACCTGCATGGGGGGACCCACATGGACGTGGGTAGTGGGGGCAAGGCCCCACACCCCTGGTCAAGGCGCACCAAGATCCCCCCTTAGAAGGAATAAGATCATATCCCGAAGGGATAAGATCAAGATCCCTAAAAAGGGGGGATAACAATCGGTGGGGAAGGAAATAATGAGATTTCTTTCCTCCCACCTTGGCCAACGCCCCAATGGACTTGGAGGGCAAGAAACCAGCCCCTCCCACCCTATATATAGTGGGGAGGCGCATGGGAGCTATAGACGAAGTTCTGGCGCAGCCCTCCCCCTCTCACAAGTACTCCTCCTCTCCCGCGGTGCTTGGCGAAGCCCTGCAGGATTGCCACACTCCTCCACCACCACCACGCCGTTGTGCTGCTGCTGGATGGAGTCTTCTTCAACCTCTCCCTCTCTCCTTGCTGGATCAAGGCTTGGGAGACGTCACCGGGCTGTACGTGCGTTGAACGCGGAGGTGCCGTGCGTTCGGCACTTGATCATCGGTGATTTGAATCACGACGAGTACGACTCCATCAACCCCGTTCACTTGAACGCTTCCGCTTAGCGATCTACAAGGGTATGTAGATGCACTCTCTTTCTACTCGTTGCTTGTCTCTCCATAGATAGATCTTGGTGACACGTAGGAAAATTTTGAATTTCTGCTACGTTCCCCAACAGTGGCATCATGAGCTAGGTCTATTGCGTAGATTCTTTGCACGAGTAGAACACAAAGTAGTTGTGGGCATTGATGTTGTTCAATATGCTTACCGTTACTAGTCCAATCTTGTTTCGACGGTATTGTGGGATGAAGCGGCCCGGACCGACCTTACACGTACTCTTACGTGAGACAGGTTCCACCGATTGACATGCACTTGGTGCATAAGGTGGCTAGCGGGTGCCAGTCTCTCCCACTTTAGTTGGAACGGATTCGATGAAAAGGGTCCTTATGAAGGGTAAATAGCAATTGGCATATCACGTTGTGGTTTTGCGTAGGTAAGAAACGTTCTTGCTAGAAACCCATAGCAGCCACGTAAAACATGCAAACAACAATTAGAGGACGTCTAACTTGTTTTTGCAGGGTATGCTATGTGATGTGATATGGCCAAAAGGATGTGATGAATGATATATGTGATGTATGAGATTGATCATGTTCTTGTAATAGGATTCACGACTTGCATGTCAATGAGTATGACAACCGGCAGGAGCCATAGGAGTTGTCTTTATTTATTGTATGACCTGCGTGTCATTGAAGAACGCCATGTAAACTACTTTACTTTATTGCAAAACGCGTTAGTCATAGAAGTAGAAGTAGTCGTTGGCGTGACAACTTCATGAAGACACGATGATGGAGATCATGATGATGGAGATCATGGTGTCATGCCGGTGACAAGATGATCATGGAGCCCCGAAGATGAAGATCAAAGGAGCTATATGATATTGGCCATATCATGTCACTACTCTATTTGATTGCATGTGATGTTTATCATGTTTATGCATCTTGTTTGCTTAGAACGACGGTAGTAAATAAGATGATCCCTTACAACAATTTCAAGAAGTGTGCTCCCCTAACTGTGCACCGTTGCTACAGTTCGTCGCTTCTAAGCACCACGTGATGATCGGGTGTGATGGATTCTTACGTTCACATACAACGGGTGTAAGACAGTTTTACACAGCGAAAACACTTAGGGTTAACTTGACGAGCCTAGCATGTGCAGACATGGCCTCGGAACACGGAGACCGAAAGGTCGAGCATGAGTCGTATAGTAGATACGATCAACATGAAGATGTTCACCGATGATGACTAGTCCGTCTCACGTGATGATCGGACACGGCCTAGTTGACTCGGATCATGTGATCACTTAGATGACCAGAGGGATGTCTATCTAAGTGGGAGTTCATAAGATGAACTTAATTATCCTGAACATAGTCAAAAGACCTTTTGCAAATTATGTCGTAGTTCACGCTATAGTTCTACTGTTTTAGTTATGTTCCTAGAGAAAATATAGTTGAAAGTTGACAGCAGCGATTATGCGGACACTAGAACGCTTATGTCCTTAATGCACTGCTTAGTGTGCTGAACCCCAAACGTCATTTGTGGATGTTTCGAACATCGAACATACACGTTTTGATAACTACGTGATAGTTCAGTTAAATGGTTTAAGTAGAGGCACCAAAGACGTTTTCGAAACGTCGCGGAACATATGAGATGTTTCGAGGGCTGAAATTGGGATTTCAGGCTCATGCCCACGTCAAGAGGTATGAGACCTCCGACAATTTTCTTAGCCTACAAACTAAGGGAGAAAAGCTCAATCGTTGAGCTTGTGCTCAGATTGTCTGAGTGCAACAATCACTTGAATCGAGTGGGAGTTGATCTTCCAAATGAGATAGTGATGTTTCTCCAAAGTCATTGCCACCAAGCTGCTAGAGCTTCGTGATGAACTATAACATATCAGGGATAGATATGATGATCCTTGAAATATTCATGATGTTTGACACCGCGAAAGTAGAAATCAAGAAGGAGCATCAATTGTTGATGGTTGGTGAAACCACTAGTTTCAAGAAGGGCAAGGGAACAAAGGGATACTTCATGAAACGGCAATTCAGCTGCTGCTCAAGTGAAGAAACCCAAGGTTGAACCCAAACCCGAGACTAAGTGCTTCTGTAATAAGGGGAACAACCACTGGAGCAGCATTACCCTAGATACTTGGTAGATGAGAAGGCTGGCAAGGTCGATAGAAGTATATTGGATATACATTATGTTAATGTGTACTTTACTAGTACTCCTAGTAGCACCAGGGTATTGGATACCGGTTCGGTTGCTAAGTGTTAGTAACTCGAAATAAAAGCTACTGAATAAACGGAGACTAGCTAAAGGTGAGCTGACGATATATGTTGGAAGTGTTTCCAAGGTTGATATGATCAAGCATCGCACGCTCCCTCTACCACCGAGATTGGTGTTTGCGTTGAGCATAGACATGATTGGATTATGTCTATCGCAATACGGTTATTCATTTAAGGAGAATAATGGTTACTCTATTTTTGAATAATACCTTCAATGGTCTTGCACCTAAAGGAATGGTTTATTGAATCTCGGTCGTAGTGATACACATTTTCATGCCAAAAGATATAAGATAGTAATGATAGTACCACTTACTTGTGGCACTGCCATGTAAGTCATAATGGTATAAAACGCATGAAGAAGCTCCATGTTGATGGATCTTTGGACTCACTCGTTTTTGAAAAGTTTGAGACATGCGAACCATGTCTATTGGTGTATATGCATGAAGAAACTCCATGCAAATGGACCGTTCGGACTCACTTGATTTTGAATCACTTGAGATATGCAAATCATACCACATAGGCAAGATGACTGAAAAGCCTCGGTTTCAATAAGATGGAACAAGATAGCAACTTGTTGGAAGTAACACATTTTGATGTGTGCAGTCCAATAAATGCTGAGGCATGCAGTGAATATCGTTATGTTCTTACTTCATAGATGATTCGAGTAGATGTTGAGAATATTTACTTGATGAAACACAACTCTGAATTATTGAATGGTTCAAGTAATTTCAGAGTGAAGTAGAAGATCATTGTGACAAGAGGATAAAATGTCTATGATACGATCATAGAGATGAATATCTGAGTTACGAGTTTTGGCACACAATTAAGACATTGTGGAAATTGTTTCGCAATTAATACCGCCTGGAACACCATAATGTGATGGTGTGTCCGAACATCATAGTTGCACCCTATTGGATATGGTGCGTACCATGATGTCTCTTATCGAATTACCACTATCGTTCATGGGTTAGGCATTAGAGACAACCACATTCACTTTAAATAGGGCACCACGTAATTCCGATGAGATGACACCGTATGAATTATGGTTTAGAGAAGCCTAAGTTGTCGTTTCTTAAAGGTTTGGGGCTGCGACGCTTGTGTGAAAAAGTTTCAGGATTAAGCTCGAATCCAAAGCGGATAAAATACATCTTCATAGGACACCCAAAACAGTTGGGTATACCTCCTAATTCAGATCCGAAAGCAATATGAATTGTTTCTAGAATCGGGTCCTTTCTCGAGGAAAGGTTTCTCTCGAAAGAGTTGAGTGGGAGGATGGTGGAGACTTGATGAGGTTATTGAACCGTCTCTTCAACTAGTGTGTGGCAGGGCACAGGAAGTTGTTCCTGTGGCACCTACACCAATTGAAGTGGAAGCTTATGATATTGATCATGAAACTTCGGATCAAGTCACTACCAAACCTCGTGGGATGACAAGGATGCGTACTACTTCAGAGTGGTACGTAATCCTGTCTTGGAAGTCATGTTGCTGGACAACAATGAACCTACGAGCTATGGAGAAGCGATGGTGGGCCCGGATTCCGATAAATGGCTCGAGGCCATAAAATCCGAGAACGGATCCATGGACTTTGGTGGACTTGCCGGATGATCGGCAAGCCATTAAGATAAATGGATCTTTAAGAAGAAGACGGACGTGGATGGTAATGTCACCGTCCATGAAGCTCGACTTGTGGCGAAAAGTTTTTCACAAGTTCAAGGAGTTGACTACGATGAGATTTTCTCATCTGTAGCGATGCTTAAAGTCCGTCGGATTCATGTTAGCATTAGCTGTATTTATGAAATCTGGCAGATGGATATCAAAACGAGTTTCCTTACCAGTTTTCGTGAGGAAAGGTTGTATGTAATACAATCAGAAAGTTTTTGTCGATCCTAAGGATGCTAAAAGGTATGCTAGCTCCAGCGATCCTTCTAAGGACTGGAGTGAGCATCTCGGAGTTGGAATGTATGCTTTGATGATGATCAAAGATTTTGGGTTTGTACAAAGTTTATGAGAAACTTGTATTTCCAAAGAAGTGAGTGGGAGCACTATAGAATTTCTGATGAATACATGTTGATCAGAAATGATGTAGAATTTCTGGAAAGCATATAGGGTTATTTTGAAAGTGTTTTTCAATAGAAAGCCTGGATTAAGCTACTTGAACATTGAGCATCAAGATCTATAAGGATAGATCAAAATGCTTAATAATACTTTCAAATGAGCATATACCTTGACATGATCTTGAAGGTGTTCAAGATGGACCAGTCAAAGAAGGAGTTCTTGCCTGAGTTGTAAGGTACGAAGTTAAGACTTAAAGCTCGACCACGGCAGAATAGAGAGAAAGGACGAAGGTCGTCCCCTATGCTTAAGACGTAGGCTCTTCAGTATGCTATGCTGTGTACCGCACCTGAAGTGTGCCTTGCCATGAGTCAGTCAAGGGGTACAAGAGTGATCCAAGAATGGCTCACAGGACAGCGGTCAAAGTTATCCTTAGTAACTAGTGGACTAAGGAATTTTCTCGATTATGGAGGTGGTAAAAGAGTTCGTCGTAAAGGTTACGTCGATGCAAGCTTAACACCTATCCAGATAGCTCTGAGTAGAGAGACCGGATACATATAATGGAGCAATAATTTAGAATAGCTCAAAGTAGAACAGTTATTTGGAATAGCTCCAAATAGAGCGTGGTAGCTGCATCTAGGAGATGACATAGAGATTTGTAAAGCACACACGGATCTGAAAGGTTCAGACCCGTTGACTAAAACCTCTCTCACAAGCAACATGATCAAACATAAAACTCATTGAGTGTTAATCACATAGTGATGTGAACTAGACTACCGACTCTAGTAAACTCTTGGGTATTAGTCACATGGCGATGTGACCTGTGAGTGTTAATCACATGGCGATGTGAACTGGATTATTGACTCTAGTGCAAGTGGGAGACTGTTGGAAATATGCCCTAGAGGCAATAATAAAAGTATTATTATTATATTTCCTTGTTCATGATAATTGTCTTTTATTCATGCTATAACTGTATTATCCGGAAATCGTAATACACGTGTGAATACATAGACCACAATATGTCCCTAGTGAGCCTCTTGCTACCTCTTGCAACGGCGCCAGAAATCCTTCTTGCTACCTCTTGAGCACTGCGTTGGTTTTCCCTTGAAGAGGAAAGGGTGATGCAGCAAAGTAGCATAAGTATTTCCCTCGGTTTTTGAGAACCAATGTATCAATCCAGTAGGAGGCTACGCGTGAGTCCCTCGCACCTACAATAAACAAATAAATCCTCGCAACCAACGCGATAAGGGGTTGTCAATCCCTACATGGTCACTTACGAGAGTGAGATCTGATAGATATGATAAGATAATATTTTTTGGTATTTTTATGATAAAGATGCAATGTAAAATAAAAGCAAAGTAAATAGATAAGTGTTGGAAGATTAATATGATGGAAGATAGACCCGAGGGCCGTAGATTTCACTAGTAGCTTCTCTCAAGAGCATAAGTATTTTAGTATGGGTGAACGAATTACTGTTGAGCAATTGACAGAATTGAGCATAGTTATGAGAATATCTAGGTATGATCATATATGTAGGCATCACGTACAAGACAAGTAGACCGACTCCTACCTGCATCTACTACAATTACTCCACACATCGACCGCTATACAGCATGCATCTAGAGTATTAAGTTCATAAGAACAATGTAACGCCTTAAGCAAGATGACATGATGTAGAGGGATAAATTCATGCAATATGATAAAAAAAACCATCTTGTTATCCTCGATGGCAACAATACGATACGTGCCTTGCTGCCCCTACTGTCACTGGGAAAGGACACACCAAAAGATTGAACCCAAAGCTAAGCACTTCTCCCATTGCAAGAAAGATCAATCTAGTAGGCAAACCAAACTGATAATTCGAAGAGACTTGCAAAGATAACCAATCATACATAAAAGAATTCAGAAGATTCAAATATTGTTCATGTTGGAAATATGCCCTAGAGGCAATAATAAAAGTATTATTATTATATTTCCTTGTTCATGATAATTGTCTTTTATTCATGCTATAACTGTATTATCCGGAAATCGTAATACACGTGTGAATACATAGACCACAATATGTCCCTAGTGAGCCTCTAGTTGACTAGCTCGTTGTGATCAACAGATAGTCATGGTTTCCTGGCTATGGACATTGGATGTCGTTGATAACGGGATCACATCATTAGGAGAATGATGTGATGGACAAGACCCAATCCTAAGACTAGCACAAAAGATCGTGTAGTTCATTTGCTAGAGCTTTGCCAATGTCAAGTATCTCTTCCTTCGACCATGAGAGCGTGTAACTCCTGGATACCTTAGGAGTGCTTTGGGTGTATCAAACGTCACAACGTAACTGGGTGACTATAAAGGTGCACTACAGGTATCTCCGAAAGTATCTATTGTTTTATGCGGATCGAGACTGGGATTTGTCACTCCGTGTAAATGGAGAGGTATCTCTGGGCCCACTCGGTAGGACATCATCATATGCGCAATGTGACCAAGGAGTTGATCACGGGATGATGTGTTACGGAACGAGTAAAGTGACTTGCCGGTAACGAGATTGAACAAGGTATTGGATACCGACGATCGAATCTCGGGCAAGTAACATACCGATAGACAAAGGGAATTGAATACGGGATTGATTAAGTCCTTGACATCGTGGTTCATCCGATGAGATCATCGTGGAACATGTGGGAGCCATCATGGGTATCCAGATCCCGCTGTTGGTTATTGACCGGAGAACGTCTCGGTCATGTCTACATGTCTCCCGAACCCGTAGGGTCTACACACTTAAGGTTCGATGACGCTAGGGTTATAAAGGAAGTTTGTATGTGGTTACCGAATTTTGTTCGGAGTCCCGGATGAGATCCCGGACGTCACGAGGAGTTCCGGAATGGTCCGGAGGTAAAGATTTATATATGGGAAGTCCTATTTTGGCCACCGGAAAATGTTCGGGATTTTTCGGTATTGTACCGGGAAGGTTCTAGAAGGTTCCGGAGTGGGGCCCACCTGCATGGGGGGACCCACATGGACGTGGGTAGTGGGGGCAAGGCCCCACACCCCTGGTCAAGGCGCACCAAGATCCCCCCTTAGAAGGAATAAGATCATATCCCGAAGGGATAAGATCAAGATCCCTAAAAAGGGGGGATAACAATCGGTGGGGAAGGAAATAATGAGATTTCTTTCCTCCCACCTTGGCCAACGCCCCAATGGACTTGGAGGGCAAGAAACCAGCCCCTCCCACCCTATATATAGTGGGGAGGCGCATGGGAGCTATAGACGAAGTTCTGGCGCAGCCCTCCCCCTCTCACAAGTACTCCTCCTCTCCCGCGGTGCTTGGCGAAGCCCTGCAGGATTGCCACGCTCCTCCACCACCACCACGCCGTTGTGCTGCTGCTGGATGCAGTCTTCTTCAACCTCTCCCTCTCTCCTTGCTGGATCAAGGCTTGGGAGACGTCACCGGGCTGTACGTGTGTTGAACGCGGAGGTGCCATGCGTTCGACACTTGATCATCGGTGATTTGAATCACGACGAGTACGACTCCATCAACCCTGTTCACTTGAACGCTTCCAGTTAGCGATCTACAAGGGTATGTAGATGCACTCTCTTTCTACTCGTTGCTGGTCTCTCCATAGATAGATCTTGGTGACACGTAGGAAAATTTTGAATTTCTGCTACGTTCCCCAACAGTTCATAGATAAACTTGATCATAAACCCACAATTCATCGGTCTCAACAAACACACCGAAAAAGAAGATTACATCGAATAGATCTCCAGGAGAGAGGGGAGAACATTGTATTGAGATCCAAAAAGAGAGAGAAAGCCATCTAGCTAATAACTATGGACCCGAAGTTCTGAGGTAAACTACTCACACATCATCGGGGGGGCTATGGTGTGAAGGAAATATGCCCTAGAGGCAATAATAAAGTTATTATTTATTTCCTTATTTCATGATAAATGTTTATTATTCATGCTAGAATTGTATTAACCGGAAACATAATACATGTGTGAATACATAGACAAACAAAGTGTCACTAGTATGCCTCTACTTGACTAGCTCGTTAATCAAAGATGGTTATGTTTCCTAACCATAGACAAAGAGTTACTATTTGATTAACGGGATCACATCATTAGGAGAATAATGTGATTGACTTGACCCATTCCGTTAGCTTAGCACTCGATCGTTTAGTATGTTGCTATTGCTTTCTTCATGACTTATACATGTTCCTATGACTATGAGATTATGCAACTCCCGTTTACCGGATGAACACTTTGTGTGCTACCAAACGTCACAACGTAACTGGGTGATTATAAAGGAGCTCTACAGGTGTCTCCAAAGGTACATGTTGGGTTGGCATATTTCGAGATTAGGATTTGTCACTCCGATTGTCAGAGAGGTATCTCTGGGCCCTCTCGGTAATGCACATCACATAAGCCTTGCAAGCATTGCAACTAATGAGTTAGTTGCGAGATGATGTATTACCAAACGAGTAAAGAGACTTGCCGGTAACGAGATTGAACTAGGTATTGAGATACCGACGATCGAATCTCGGGCAAGTAACATACCGATGACAAAGGGAACAACGTATGTTGTTATGCGGTCTGACCGATAAAGATCTTCGTAGAATATGTGGGAGCCAATATGAGCATCCAGGTTCCGCTATTGGTTATTAACCGGAGACGTGTCTCGGTCATGTCTACATTGTTCTCGAACCCGTAGGATCCGCACACTTAAGGTTTCGATGACAGATATATTATGAGTTTATGAGTTTTGATTTAGCGAAGGAGTTCGGAGTCCCGGATGAGATCGGGGACATGACGAGGAGTCTCGAAATGGTCGAGACGTAAAGATCGATATATTGGACGACTATATTCGGACATCGGAAAGGTTCTGAGTGGTTCGGGTATTTTTCGGAGTACCGGGGAGTTACAGGAATACGGGAGAAGAAGTATATGGGCCTTATTGGGCTTTAGGGGAGAGGGAGAGGCAGGCCGCGCCCCCCCCCCCTCCAAGGCCTAGTCCGAATTGGACTAGGGGGAGGGGCTGCGCCCCCTCCTTCCTTCTCTTCCCTCTTCCCCTTCCTTGTCTCCTACTCCTACTACATGGAAGGACTCCTAGTTGGACTAGGAAAGGGGGAATCCTACTCCCGGTGGGAGTAGGACTCCCCTAGGGCGCGCCATAGAGAGGGCCGGCCCTCCCCTCCTCCACTCCTTTATATACGGGGGCAGGGGGCACCCCATAGACACACAAGTTGATCCACGTGATCATATTCTCAGCCGTGTGCAGTGCCCCCTTCCACCATAATCCTCGATAATATTGTAGCGGTGCTTAGGCGAAGCCCTGCGATGATAGTACATCAAGATCGTCACCACGCCGTCGTGCTGACGGAACTCTTCCCCGACACTTTGCTAGATCGGAGTCTGGGGATCGTCATCGAGCTGAACGTGTGCTAAAACTCGGAGGTGTCGTAGTTTCGGTGCTTGATTGGTCGGGCCGTGAAGACGTACGACTACATCAACCGCGTTGTGCTAACTCTTCCGTTGTCGGTCTACAAGGGTACGTAGATCACACTTTCCCCTCTCGTTGCTATGCATCACCATGATCTTGCGTGTGCGTAGGAAAATTTTGAAATTACTACGTTCCCCAACAGTGGCATCCGAGCCTAGGTTTTATGTGTTGATCTTATATGCACGAGTAGAACACAAGTGAGTTGTGGGCAATATAAGTCATACTGCTTACCAGCATGTCATACTTTGGTTCGGCGGTATTGTTGGATGAAGCGGCCCGGACCGACATTACGCGTACGCTTACGCGAGACCGGTTCTCCCGGCGTGCTTTGCACAAAGGTGGCTAGCGGGTGACAGTTTCTCCAACTTTAGTTGAACCGAGTGTGGCTGCGCCCGGTCCTTGCGAAGGTTAAAACAGCACCAACTTGACAAACTATCGTTGTGGTTTTGATGCGTAGGTAAGATTGGTTCTTGCTTAAGCCCGTAGCAGCTACGTAAAACTTGCAACAACAAAGTAGAGGACGTCTAACTTGTTTTTGCAGGGCATATTGTGATGTGATATGGTCAGATGCTAAATTTTATTGTATGAGATGATCATGTTTTGTAACCAAGTTATCGGCAACTGGCAGGAGCCATATGGTTGTCGCTTTATTGTATGCAATGCAATTGCGCTGTAATGCTTTACTTTATCACTAAGCGGTAGCGATAGTCGTGGAAGCATAAGATTGACGAGACGACAATGATGCTACGATGGTGATCAAGGTGTCGCGCCAGTGACGATGGTGATCACGACGGTGCTTCGAAGATGGAGATCATAAGCACAAGATGATGATGGCCATAACATATCACTTATATTGATTGCATGTGATGTTTATCTTTTATGCATCTTATCTTGCTTTGATTAATGGTAGCATCTTAAGATGATCTCTCAATAATTATCAAGAAGTGTTCTCCCTGAGTATGCACCGTTGCGAAAGTTCTTCGTGCTGAGACACCACGTGATGATCGGGTGTGATAGGCTCTACGTTCAAATACAACGGGTGCAAAACAGTTGCACACGCGGAATACTCGGGTTATACTTGACGAGCCAAGCATATACAGATATGGCCTCGGAACACGGAGACCGAAAGGTTGAGCGTGAATCATATAATAGATATGATCAACATAGTGATGTTCACCAATGAAACTACTCCATCTCACGTGATGATCGGACATGGTTTAGTTGATTTGGATCACGTAATCACTTAGAGGATTAGAGGGATGTCTATCTAAGTGGGAGTTCTGAAGTAATATGATTAATTGAACTTAAATTTATCATGAACTTAGTCCTGGTAGTATTTTGCAAATTATGTTGTAGATCAATAGCTCGCGTTGTTGCTTCTCTGTGTTTATTTTGATATGTTCCTAGAGAAAATTGTGTTGAAAGATGTTAGTAGCAATGATGCGGATTGGATCCGTGATCTGAGGTTTATCCTCATTGCTGCACAGAAGAATTGTGTCCTTGATGCACCGCTAGGTGACAGACCTATTGCAGGAGCAGATGCAGACGTTATGAACGTTTGGCTAGCTCAATATGATGACTACTTGATAGTTTAGTGCACCATGCTTAATGGCTTAGAATCGGGACTTCAAAGACGTTTTGAACGTCATGGACCATATGAGATGTTCCAGGAGTTGAAGTTAATATTTCAAGCAAATACCCGAGTTGAGAGATATGAAGTCTCCAACAAGTTCTATAGCTAAAAGATGGAGGAGAATCGCTCAACTAGTGAGCATGTGCTCAGATTGTCTGGGTACTACAATCGCTTGAATCAAGTGGGAGTTAATCTTCCAGATAAGATAGTGATTGACAGAATTATCTAGTCACCATCACCAAGTTAGTAGAACTTTGTGATGAACTATAGTATGCAATGGATGACGAAAACGATTCCCAAGCTCTTCATGATGAAATCGATGAAGGTAGAAATCAAGAAAGAGCATCAAGTGTTCATGGTTGACAAGATCACTAGTTTCAAGAAAAGGGCAAAGGAAAAAAGGGGAACTTCAAGAAGAACAGCAAGCAGGTTGCTGCTCAAGTGAAGAAGCCCAAGTCTGGTCCTAAGCCTGAGACTAAGTGCTTCTACTGCAAAGGGACTGGTCACTCGAAGCGGAACTACCCCAAGTGATTGGCGGATAAGAAGGATGGCAAAGTGAACATAAGTATATTTGATATACATATTATTGATGTGTACTTTACTAGTGTTTATAGCAACCCCTCAGTATTTGATACTAGTTCAGTTGCTAAGATTAGTAACTCGAAACGGGAGTTGCAGAATAAACAGAGACTAGTTAAGGGTGAAGTGACGATGTGTATTGGAAGTGGTTCCAAGATTGATATGATCATCATCGCACACTCCCTATACTTTCGGGATTAATGTTGAACCTAAATAAGTGTTATTTGGTGTTTGCGTTGAGCATAAATATGATTTGATCATGTTTATTGTAATACGGTTATTCATTTAAGTAAGAGAATAAATTGTTGTTCTGTTTACATGAATAAAACCTCATATCGTTACACACCCAATGAAAATAGTTCATTGGATCTCGACCGTAGTGATACACATAATCATAATATTGAAACCAAAAGATGTAAAGTTAATAATGATAGTGCAACTTATTTGTGGCACTGCCATTTAGGTCATATTGGTGTAAAGCGCATGAAGAAACTCCATACTGATGGGCTTTTGGAATCACTTGATTATGAATCAGTTGATGCTTGCGAACCATGCCTCATGGGCAAGATGACCAAGACTCCGTTCTTCGGAACAATGGAGCGAGCAACAGATTTGTTGGAAATCATACATACTGATGTATGTGGTCCGATGAATATTGAGGCTCGCGACAGGTATCATTATTTTCTGATCTTCACAGATGATTTGAGCAGATATGAGTATATCTACTTGATGAAACATAAGCCTGAAACAAGTTCAAATAATTTTAGGGTGAAGTGGAAAATCATCGTGACAAGAAAAGAAAAGGTTTCTACGATCTGATCGCGGAGACAAATATTTGAGTTACGAGTTTGGTCTTCAATTAAAACATTGTGGAATAGTTTCACAAACTCATGCCACATGGAACACCACAGCATAATGGTGTGTCCGATCGTCATAACCATACTTTATTGGATATAGTGCAATCTATGATGTCCCTTACCGATCTACTACTATCATTTTGGGGTTATGCATTAGAGACAACTGCATTCATGTTAAAAGGGCACCATCTAAATCTGTTGAGACGACACAGTCTGAATTATGGTTTGGCAAGAAACCAAAGTTGTTGTTTCTTAAAGTTTATGTTGTGATGCTTATGTGAAAAAGTTTCATCCTGATAAGCTCAAACCCAAATTGGAGAAATATGTCTTCATAGGATACCCAAAGGAGACTGTTGGGTACACCTTCTATCACAGATCCGAAGGCAAGACATTCGTTGCTAAGAATGGATCCTTTCTAGAGAAGGAGTTTCTCTCGAAAGAAGTGAGTGGGAGGAAAGTAGAAAAATTGATATGGTAATTGTACCTTCTCCCTTATTGGTAAGTAGTTCATCACAGAAATCTGTTCTTGTGACTACTACACCAATTAGTGAGGAAGCTAATGATGATGATCATGTAACTTCAAATCAAGTTACTACCGAATCTAGTAGGTAAACCAGAGTGAGATCCGCACCAGAGTGGTACGGAAATCCTGTTCTGGAAGTCATGTTACTAGACCATGACGAACTTGCGAACTATGAGGAAGCGATGATGAGCCCAGATTCCGCGAAATGGTTTGAGGCCATGAAATCTGAGATATGATCCATGTATGAGAACAAAGTATGGACTTTGATGGATTTGCCCGATGATCTGCAAGCCATAGAAAATAAATGGATCTTCAAGAGGAAGACGGACGCTGGTAGTAGTGTTACTATCTACAAAGCTAGACTTGTCGAAAAAGGTTTTTGACAAAGTTCAAGGTGTTGACTACGATGAAATTTTCTCACTCGTAGCGATGCTTAAGTCTGTCCAAATCATGTTAGCAATTGCCGCATTTTTATGAAATCTGGCAAATGGATAAACAAAACTACATTCCTTAATGGATTTAAAGAAGAGTTGTATATGATGCAACCAGAAGGTTTTGTCAATCCTAAAGGAGCTAACAAAATATGCAAGATCCAGCGATCCATCTATGGACTGGTGCAAGCATCTCAGAGTTGGAATATACGCTTTGATAAGTTGATCAAAGCATATTGTTTTATACAGACTTGCGGTGAAGCCTGTATTTACAAGAAAGTGAGTGGGAGCACTACAGCATTTCTGATAAGTGTATGTGTATGACATATTGTTGATCGGAAATAATGTAGAATTATTCTGCAAGGCATAAAGGAGTGTTTGAAAGGATTTTTCAAAGAAAACCTCGGTGAAGCTGCTTACATATTGAGCATCAAGATCTATAGAGATAGATCAAGACGCTTGATAAGTTTTTTTTTCAATGAGTACATACCTTGACAAGATTTTGAAGTAGTTCAAAATGGAACAATCAAAGAAAGAATTCTTGCCTGTGTTACAAGGTGTGAAATTGAGTAAGACTCAAAGCCCGACCATGGCAGAAAATAGAATGAGAATGAAAGTCATTCCCTATGCCTTGGCCATAGGTTCTATAAAGTATGCCATGCTGTGTACCAGACCTATTGTATACCCTACACTAATTTTGTCAAGGGAGTACAATAGTGATCTAGAAGTAGATCACTAGACAGCGGTCAAAGTTATCCTTAGTGGAATAAGGATATGTTTCTCGATTATGGAGGTGACAAAAGGATCGTCGTAAAAGGGTTACGTCGATACAAGTTTTGGCACTAATCTGGATGACTCTTAGTCTTCATCTGGATACATATTGAAAATGGGAGCAATTAGCTAAAGTAGCTCCGTGCAGAGCATTGTAGACATAGAAAATTGCAACATACTTATGGATCTGAATATGGCAGACCCGTTGACTAAACTTCTCTCACAGGCAAAACATGATCACACCTTAATACTCTTTGGGTGTTAATCACATAGCAATCTGAACTAGATTACTGACTCTAGTAAACCCTTTGGGTGTTGGTCACATATCGATGTGAACTATGGATGTTAACCACATAAAGATGTGAACTATCGATGTTAGATCACATGGCGATGTGAACTAGATTATTGACTCTAGTGCAAGTGGGAGACTGAAGGAAATATGCTCTAGAGGCAATAATAAAGTTATTATTTATTTCCTTATTTCATGATAAATGTTTATTATTCATGCTAGAATTGTATTAACCGGAAATATAATACATGTGTGAATACATTGACAAACAAAGTGTCACTAGTATGCCTCTACTTGACTACCTCGTTAATCAAAGATGGTTATGTTTCCTAACCGTAGACAAAGAGTTGTTATTTGATTAACGAGATCACATCATTAGGAGAATGATGTGATTGACTTGACCCATTCCGTTAGCTTAGCACTCGATCGTTTAGTATGTTGCTATTGCTTTCTTCATGACTTATACATGTTCCTATGACTATGAGATTATGCAACTCCCGTTTACCGGAGGAACACTTTGTGTGCTACTAAACGTCACAACGTAACTGGGTGATTATAAAGGAGCTCTACAGGTGTCTCCAAAGGTACATGTTGGGTTGGCGTATTTCGAGATTAGGATTTGTCACTCCGATTGTCGGAGAGGTATCTCTGGGCCCTCTCGGTAATGCACATCGCATAAGCCTTGCAAGCATTGCAACTAATGAGTTAGTTGAGAGATGATGTATTACGAAACGAGTAAAGAGACTTGCCGGTAACGAGATTGAACTAGGTATTGAGATACTGACGATCGAATCTCGGGCAAGTAACATACCGATGACAAAGGGAACAACGTATGTTGTTATGCGGTCTGACCAATAAAGATCTTCGTAGAATATGTGGGAGCCAATATGAGCATCCAGGTTCCGCTATTGGTTATTGAACAGAGACGTGTCTCGGTCATGTCTACATTGTTCTCGAACCCGTAGGGTCCGCACGCTTAAGGTTTCGATGACAATTATATTATGAGTTTATGAGTTTTGATGTACCGAAGGAGTTCGGAGTCCCGGATGAGATCGAGGACATGACGAGGAGTCTCGAAATGGTCGAGACATAAAGATCGATATATTGGACGACTATATTCGGACATCGGAAAGGTTCCGAGTGGTTCGGGTATTTTTTGGAGTACCGGGGAGTTACGGGAATATGGGAGAAGAAGTATATGGGCCTTATTGGGCTTTAGGGGAGAGGGAGAGGCAGGCCGCGCGCCCCCCCAAGGCCTAGTCCGAATTAGACTAGGGGGAGGGGCTGCGCCCCCTCCTTCCTTCTCTTCCCTCTTCCCCTTCCTTGTCTCCTACTCCTACTACACGGAAGGACTCCTAGTTGGACTAGGAAAGGGGGAATCCTACTCCCGGTGGGAGTAGGACTCCCCTAGGGCGCGCCATAGAGAGGGCCAGCCCTCCCCTCCTCCACTCCTTTATATACGGGGGCAGGGGGCACCCCATAGACACACAAGTTGATCCACGTGATCATATTTTCAGCTGTGTGCGGTGCCCCCTTCCACCATAATCCTCGATAATATTGTAGCGTGCTTAGGCGAAGCCCTGCGACGATAGTACATCAAGATCGTCACCACGCCGTCATGCTGACGGAACTCTTCCCCGACACTTTGCTGGATCGGAGCCCGGGGATCGTCATCGAGCTGAACGTGTGCTAAAACTCGGAGGTGTCGTAGTTTCGGTGCTTGATCGGTCGGGCCGTGAAGACGTACGACTACATCAACCGCGTTGTGCTAACGCTTCCGTTGTCGGTCTACAAGGGTACGTAGATCACACTCTTCCCTCTCGTTGCTATGCATCACCATGATCTTGCGTGTGCGTAGGAAATTTTTTGAAATTACTACGTTCCCCAACATGGTGTTGATGTAGAAGCCCTCCATGATCGATGCCCCCTCCGGTGGAGCTCCGGAACAGTCCCCAAGATGGGATCTCGTGGGTACAGAAGGTTGCGGTAGTGGAATTAGGTTTTTGGCTTCTGTTCTGATTGTTTGGGGGTACGTAGGTATATATAGGAGGAAGGAGTACGTCGGTGGAGTAACAGGGGGCCCACGAGGGTGGAGAGCGTGCCTGGGGGCGGGGGTAGGCGCGCCCCCTACCTCGTGGCTTCCTCCTTTGTTTCTTGGCGTAGGGTCCAAGTCCTGTGGATCATATTCGTTCCGAAAATCACGTTCCCGATGGTTTAATTCCGTTTGGACTCCGTTTGATATTCTTTTTCTGCGAAACTCTGAAATAGGCAAAAAAACAGCAATTCTGGGTTGGGCCTCCGGTTAATAGGTTAGTCCCAAAAATAATCTAAAAGTGAATAATAAAGCCCAATAATGTCCAAAATAGAAGATATTATAGCATGGAGCAATCAAAAATTATAGATACGTTGGAGACGTATCAAGGCTTCCCTCGTCCCCGCGCCAGTCAGCAGGGTCACGGCAAAGAAGATAGGGGAGATCAAACCACTCCTGGACCCTTGGGTTCCTTGTAATGATGTTATTAGTTGAGTCGAGAATGGTCTTCAACGAACCTGCCATGCTAGCCGAGGTGATGAAATTGCACCTATCAATGAGTTCCTCCACCACGTCATCTTTCGGATCGCGGCAAGAATAACAGGGTCGTTTCCGGCCCGTTCCATCCATGGTGAAGATGATCGAACAATGGCATAAGGAAGGGTGAAGGCAAATGGAGGAGGAAGAGCGTGCAACAGCAGTTCCAAATTGAGAGGGAAAGGCGAAGAGGCGGTGGATGGTTGGCACGATGCAAGAAGAGGCTAGTGGGGAGCAAACGGTTGCCACAGAGGTCACACACTGACGACAAGGCCGAGTGAACCGCATGCGTATATTGCACACACCTTGATCTAGCTGACCATTTCTTTTCTGTTGCCTAATCACAAATAGTTCATCCAAGTGAACTATATGATGTACATCGCACACACCTTCATCTGGCTGCCCCTTTCTTTTGTGTTGCCTAATCACAAACAGTTCATCCGAGTGAACCGTATGCTGTGTATCGCACACGCCTTCATCTGGCTACCCGTTTGTTTTGTTCCGACTCATCGCAAACAGTTAATTGAACTGAACCATATGCCCTTCATCGCACATGCAACTAAAATCTGAACTATGTTTGATGCATCCGTCATTGCAAACATTTTATACATTTTTGACGGTTTTCATACACCACCATTTGCAATTATTGCATCACACACAGTTTCTCGAAGGCTCTCTGATCGTAGTATCGCGTTAGCAACATCCTGCAGTAGTGCCAATTAGCAGGCTAATTTCCCTATTATTAATAATCCATTTATCAATCTAATTGACATTCGTATTAAGCACATAATATATTTCATTTCCATATTAAGGAAGCGGGATTTCATAATTGAAATACATCAGAGTACAACATGATATAGCTTCAGCACTCAGCTACCCCATTACACAACTGCACTAGCACCAAGTTTCACATGCAACATCTAGAACCTTTCGAAATTAGCATCATAGACGGTACATAGACAGATGCATCTCATCTGGAAAACTGCTGAGGCGGAACGCGAATATTGATCCTTCATCCATGTTGAAGGTCTTTGCAACTTTAGGCCAATGCCTGTGGATGATTGGTCGTCCATCCTTCGTCCTCTTCAGGAACACTTCAATATTGAACCATGAGTGTTGTATGAAAACCTTCCTCGCCTCCTGGCCATAGAGTTGGTTTGAAAGGTAATCATCAGTGAACTACTTTGGAAAGGCCTGAAAACAAGGATGTGCATAAATATCTTCTCTATATTGGAAATGGGGCAAAGGAATAAAAAGGGCAAGGTATAATAGTTAGTACTATCTTGTAGTGAACTGATGTCTTCCTCATTGTGTAGACAAAGATCTTGTTGTTTTTTGTCGCTAATTTCTTTATCCTAACAATCTTTATGAGTTACTTGACTTGATTGATATTCATGGACAACTCATTTCCCCATATGCAAAAAGGGTTGAACGGTGGGTCAAAACCTCTGACTGCAGGACCTACATATGCAAGACCAAATTGTTGAAAACCTAAATATTAGAATGGTTCCTGCAATTGCACAATAATGTGCTATTAGACAACAGAGCATCCACGTGCTAACCTCGATTGTAAACCTCAGTGCTTCCCATTGTTTCCCGGCAACACATATAAGGTAGTTAATCATCAGGTTAAATAAGGGTTCGCATGCCATTAGTAAAATATGTCGATGAAAAATAAGCACATTGCAGATTCATTAGATTAATTCAGGCCACATGGAAAACCCATGTATCCAAACCAAGCATGATTAAGAACTAGGAAATCTAGCACTTGTATATGTTTCTCATGTATTAAGTGTAGCCAAATTTGATTTGTTCCTCACATGCACAATAATACAAAATTGTACCCATGATAATTGGACATCGCATTCAGAATGGAGCCAAGCAGTTAACTAAACACCACAACAAATGAACCAAACATTAACAGAGCACCACATTGCAAAATATAACATACTCCTAATAGAAGATCAGACAGTTAACCAAACCAAGCATGCTTAACAACTTGGAAATATAGCAATTGTATTTGTTTCTCATGTATTCAGTATAGCCAAATTAAATTTACATGGTATACAATAACAGAATGCACCCACAACAATTGAACACTGCACTGTAGAATTGAACCAAAAAGTTAACTAAACACCACAATAAATGAACCAAACGTTAACTAAGCACCGCATTGCACAAAATTGCAGCCTGAAGAATTGAACATCACATTTGCAGAATTGAACCAAATAGTTAATTGAAGATGACAACTAATTAACCAAACAGTTAATAAGTGAGCACCACACTGCACGACATATAGAACATATACACTAGAGCAACAAATTTCATGGTAAAATTAGATAGCACAATTCACTAGAATTTGTTAAGGAAAGGCAGGAGCAGCACACGCAACGGGTAAACCGAGCATGCTTAACCAGCATAGCTATCAAATGGCAAGGTGCTCCTCCAAGATCTGGGGGTCGTCATGAATGGTAGCCATTGCGACCTCATTCGCGCGTGCGGTCATGATTTGCTTCTCCACTGCCAAATGCTCCTTGAGCTCCTGGCTATACCATGTGCTGCATAGCTTAGTGCGGTGCTTATTTGGTGGAGGGTTCGGTGATTTGGGAGGAAGGTGTCGCGCCAGCGGTGAAGGCATGTGGGATGTGGAAGGAGGAGGAGGATGGGGGTTGGGTGTGGATTACCTGCCTAGATAGACGAGGCCGAGCAGCGTGAAGAAGGGTCGCTGGCGAGGAGGCGACGCTACAAGCAAGGAGTGAAGGTTTCAACTTGGAAAGGAAGGCATAAATAGGGGAAATGTGGCTTTTGGTAAGGGGGAGGGGGCGGGGAGGTAGATATTTCCGCGGAAGACAAAAATTTGAATTGGTTCAGCGAAAAAACTGGCGCGCAAAGTGTCATCAGACACGGTCCCTTATTCAGAACTGTGTACCATATGTGAACATCACAAACAATTCAGATAGCTTAACCCGTGTGTGATCAGTTTGAACATCAAAAATTTTGGTTCGAATTTTCCTGGTTAAAGTGGTCATCCACGTCATTACAAAATTTGGGTACACAAAGGAGACTACAGCACACCCACACTTCTTAATTAAGCAAGTTCAGCAATTAAACAGAGCTAGATGACCTAAACATTACTCTAACAAATTAAAGACCGGCGCTCTTAATTAAACAAAACAAATAGTACTACTATGGTTGATGCTCGTCGATCTCTGCCGCCTCCTTCATGTCCAGCTCGCACCCGATGGTCTCTTGGGGAAGGGGCTCCATGGCATCCATCACACCATAGTCAGCAAGCATCTCGCCATCTGTGTCTGCCATCTCTTTGGAAAAGGCCGCCACGAGCTCAGCGTGGGCGGCTGCGATCTGGGCTTGGATGGGCTCCGTCGTGGGCCACCGACGGAGGAACGACTCATGGCAAGGTATGCGCCATAGGAATGGACGGCTGCTCGAACGCTCTCAGCGATTGCCAACTCTTCGGCCGTGGGTTGCCGACCTTTGTCGGAGAAGCTTCTTTCAGTTTGTGCAGTCACCGCCACGAGCTAGGCGTGGGCGGCCTCGACCTGGTCGTGGGCGGCCTCCGTCAAAGCTAAGGCCGCCGATGTGGAATGGACAACTGTTGTGCCGCTCTCGCCAGTTGCTATCCCCGAGGCAGATGTTGCTGCCGCCACCTGAGAAGCAACATCGGCTGTTTGGGCTGCCTTGGCCGCCCGGTCGCAGATTGCGGACGCGCTCATGCACCTTGTTAGCACACGCATGGTGGCTGCGGCCGCGCTCGTGCTAGAGTGGGCCACCGATGTTTCCCTCACGACATGGGTCCATGTCCCCATCTATCACCCGCGATGATTGAATAGTGAAATGATATTTGGGGAGCGAGCTAGTGTGCTTGACATGCCGGTTGTGGACTGTAGCCGACGCACCTTCTCGTGTAAGCCATAGGCATACTATACGCCGACGGTGCTCCAGGATATTTTGTATTGCATCTCACACGGTTGGTGATAATAAACTGTGTGGGATCTACTTGATTTTTCATCTTGATTTGAATTACATAATGGGGTCACAGTGGCAATGGATGGTGCTTGAATTTCTAGAACTTTTATCTGAAGTGAACATGCAACTATATGTGTGTCGTAAAAGAACTGGAATTATTCAGGGTTTGTTTGGACATTTTATATATTAAATTGGTTTTCCAGTCATTTCAGGTGCACAATTCAAAATTAATCTACATGCACATGCTCCGGTCCACCAACATGGGTTGTAAAATCATATATGTGTCCATGGGTTTATGCTTATGTCCCATGCAAGAAATGGGGATGAATTTTGAACACCACGGCACAGTGGCTCTCCGGCAAACGTTGAGGTACTTGCTTTTGTAATTCTCGTAAATCCAAAACCCGCCTGAAATTCATGAACCTTGGCATGCTATCATGGAATGGCATCAACATGCTGGGGTAAAAAATATTGTCCCATTTGGGGCAGGTTATGGTATAAGCTTCTCACAAACCAGAGCTTCTCAAAAGAAGCCTCATGGTTTCCGTTGAGGAAACGTGTCACCTCTGTGGACAAAACGATATTCGTCGCCTCTTCTTCCTTTAAATTTGTTTTCCTGGTGTCAACATAGAACAACAGGAGCGTCGTGTTAAATTTTGGATTTTTTCGGGGGTCGTTTGGACATTTTTATACGTTAACTGAGTTTTCTAGGCATTTATGTGCATAATTCAAAACTGAACTACATGCACATGCTCCAGTCCATAAAAATGTGTTGCAAAATCAAATGTGTGTCCTTGTTTGCAAGCTTAATTAGGTCACATGCAAGCAATGAGAATGAATGTCAAACACCTTGACACTGTCGCTCGGCCGCTAACTTTGAGATACATGGTTTTAAAATTCTAGTAAATTGAAAACTCGTCTGAAATTCATGAAACTTGACATGATATCATGGAACGGCATCGATATGACATGGTAAAAATGTTGTCCCGTTTGGGGAAGGTTTGGCCATGAGCTTCTCGCAAACCAGAGCTTCTGTCACAACAAGCCTGATGGTTTCGGTAGGGAACGTGCCACCTTGGGGGACAAAATAATATCTGTTGCTTCTTCTTACTTCAAATTTTTTTCTCGTGTCAACATAAAACAACACGAGTGTTGTGTCAATTTTTGGTATTTTTGGGGTTCGCATGGACATTTTTATACATTAACTGAGTTTTCTATGCATTCATGTGCATAATTCAAATTTGAACTGCATGCACATGCTCGAGTGCATATAAATTGGTTCAAAATTGGAATGTGTGTCCTTGGTTACATGCTTAAGTCCCATACAAGAAATGAGAATGAATGTCAAACACCTCGCCATCATTACTCGGGCGCTAACATTGAGATATATGGTTTTTAAATTCTAGTAAATTGAAAACGCGTCTGAAATTTATGAAACTTGACATGCTAGCATGGAACGGCATCAACATGCAGTGGTAAAAATATTGTCCCGTTTGGGGCAGATTGGGGTATATAAGCTTCTCACAACAAGCATCATGGTTACGGTAGGGAACATTTCACCTTTCTGGACAAAACGATATCCATTGCCTCTTCCCGATTTCAATTTTTTTCTAGTGTCAACGTAGAACAACATGAGTGTTGTGTTAATTTTAGAAATTTGTCGGGGCTTGTTTGGACATTTTTATACACTAGTAAGCATGCACGTACAACGCACGTTCTTTTAACGTATATATTATACTCTTGTACATGCAACATAAGGCAGCTGAAAAATCTATCTATCTCTACTCTTATAAAAGCCGAGTTGGTGATGATGGTGTGCCTGCCATCTTACAATATAGACCGTCCAATCTATATCTGACGGATAGAAAGTAAACTGTGGCAATTTTGCAAAAAGATACCCGCACCTCTCTCGTTCATCCTTATCTCCCACAACTTCACTGTTGAGTAATTTAAAAAAGAAGCCTCTTGAACAATCTGGCATGATGGCCGCTGCCAGCGTCGTCCATCCCCATGCCTCCGCTAAGTCCGACCACCAATCACCACCGCGCCCCACTTATCCTCACCTTATCTCTCATCTTTCTCGAGATATCATTGTTTCGATGAAATTCTCGAGATATCATGTTTTTGATGAAATTCTCAAGATATCGTTAATTTTTACACATGGGATTACTCCTGCATGTGTCAAGCACAACAGGTGTTTTGTAAAAAAAATGCTTCTTGATGTTCCGTGCGATGCACGTGCATCTTGCTAGTAACACATAATTTGTATTCTAAAATAACATATACACATGCACATCAGACTATTTTTTATCGTTAAAATAAACATATGGAAGTGGAAATCTCATTTAATTCATCTATTTCTCCCCATTCCAAACAAGTAAGGCAACAAATAAATCACAATATAACAATAAAGTTCAATTGCATAACATAGTAATTCACTTTTTTGTTTCTCTCCCCTTTTTTGTTGGTGAAAATGTTACAAAAGTGTTAGTGTTAAATAATCCTATCCAAGCGTTATTATCATAAAATATTTGCCAATGACCCTTAACACTTTCAAAAATCGCTGCCAAGTGTTCAGATGCAAAATACTTGTAAAACTGGAAAAACAAATTCATGGCATAAAACTCAAAATTAACGACAAAAATAATGTTGGAGAAAATGTAAGTATAATCAAAATTGAACTGAACTTGACAAAATTCGAAATCATAACCTTTCTATGGTTGGCAATGGATCATTCTACATAGCAAAATTTACATGTTTAGAAGCGTTGGACAAAATATCTACCTACTCCATGAAATTTAACATCCAATGACCACAAGATGACTTGCATGATTACAAAATTTGATATAATAAAAATCTTAATAGTTCATAAAAATTCCAAAATGATAGTGACTGGACACCTTTTTTAACCCCTTGTGACCATATCAAAAAATCGCACCCACATAGCCAAACTGAATTGGACAAAGTCCAACCCTAAATACAAACCAAATGACCAAAAAGGTTATTTTTGATTAAAAATGAATTGGACAACGCCCAACGCTACATCTGTAATTACGACTTCACCAAAAGGGCTAAAAACCAACTCAAAAAAGAAAAGAAACGAAAAAACATAAAAAAGACACACCTGACACTTCTCTCAGTTCTCCTCACCTCGTCACCTACCTTCACTACCCTTATCACTTCACTGTCTCCCCACTTCTCCCTGTGGCCACAAGCCCACAACTCTCTCTCTCTCTCTCTCTCTCTCTACCTCCTCAGGCCCCTCTTCTCTTCGTCTCCACTGCAGACGTGAGGTCTCGCACCGCCTCTCCCCACTCTTCTCAGCACTTCCTAATCGAATCGGTCTCTGAAGTGCCCGAGGAACCGCTCGAGCTCGGCATGCTCGCTGGCCGACCTAGTGCTAGGCGTGGACGAAGGCCGACGCGGAGGCGCGGGACTTGTCTCCACCAGATCGGCGGCCGTGGCAATCGTGCATCCGAAGCACCGCGGCCGGGCTCCGTGGCTTCCTCTCCGTCTCGCTCGCCTGGCGCTTGGAGTGTCTGCTCGTCGTCGGCTCCCACCACCCTGTGCGTGCAGCTGTGATGTGCCCTGACCTGCCCAGGTGCAGGTGCGGCAGTAGAGCCGCGGTGGCTGGTCCCCTGCAACTACAAGCCGGCGCCGGTTGATGATCTATTCCCCACTCCAGCTTTCATATCTGCTTAGTTCGATTTGAGGTAGTACTCCCCATTCAACTTTTGCTAATTATTTTTTTTGCAAAACACTTTTGCTAATTCCTAGTTGCTATTCATCACTGTACAGTACATACGTAGCTCAGTATCTTAGGTTTAAGCATGAGAGTCATTTTTAGAATCGGGGAGAAAAAATAGAAGTTGGAGTAAGCTGTTTGATTAGACGTTCTTAACTTTGTTGCAACAACTGTTATGAGTGGCGATTCTAGTTAGTTAATATTCTTGAGGTAACCATGCTGTCATAAAGTTGATTGATTGGTGGATTTGAATTCTGGGTGGCTAGGGGCATTGTGAGGAGCTAGGGACCAAGAGAGATTTGGTTGATTTGGCTTGATCCTGCCAAAGAAATTTACTTCTTCTGAAAAGACGGAAGCATGTTTTTAGAAAGTTCATGGTTAACTTTCCAAATCCGAGATTTATAGCAAAGCAAAGAGACAGGTTGAAGAATGAATAATTGATATAGCACAACCTTCCAGATGTATTTCTTCTTGTCCCGGACTCCCAGTTATAACCGAAGTGCTTTTGCTGGCTTACAAGGAATGGATATTGAAGACCGTGGAAGAGTCATTGAATTTGTTCCACAATAAATTTTTGGGACTCTGGAA
This sequence comes from Triticum dicoccoides, assembly GCF_002162155.2. Taxonomy (NCBI): domain Eukaryota; kingdom Viridiplantae; phylum Streptophyta; class Magnoliopsida; order Poales; family Poaceae; genus Triticum; species Triticum dicoccoides. The sequence continues at coordinate 697,425,104 of NC_041392.1, read as the reverse complement.
TAAACAGAAAGATGTGAATGGGGAGGCATACCTGCCTGCCATATACATCAACCCGAAGCTTTTGAGCGTTGTACAGAAGAAGTACTTGACAGGTTTACCTCATGATAGTCTCGGATTTTGTTTGGTCAGAATGATCAGGTACTCACTCACTTAATTTCCGAATATACCAGTTATTTGTTGAATGTATTGGTTCGAATCGGTGATACATCGAAGCTTCTCTTTCCTGAAACGACTTAAGGGTGTATTAAGGTAATCCAGTGCATGGGTTTCATATTTCAATTCTTATATGTCATCATGTTTTCATAATGTTATGCAGTTAAAAATAAGAATAAATAGCTTACAAAATGCACCTTGTTAAGAGCTCAAAATCGCATTTGACTCAAAAGACCAGCATTTATGATTGCAACACTAAAAAATGATCAAATGTGCTTCGGGAATGCTATGCAGGGAAAAAAATAAGCACAATAGCATACCAAATATACACTGCTAAGACTCTGCACATATTCTCGTGCCTTAAGCATGATTTCGTGACTTTGGACTCTGACTAAAAATTACTCAACTTTCGTTGCCTATACTTGCTCTTCTCTGTACAGGAGAGTTTTTGGAATTGCCTGTACGGACAAGTATGTATGACTGTACTGTCAAAAAAATTGTGTACGACAAGTATGTGTGACTGTACTGTACACTTTGGCTATCTTAAAATATGTTTTAATCTGGTCAAGATATAGTACTTTCTTAAGTCTTAGTTTGGCCTTTACCAGTAAACCTACATTTACACTCTGCATATGGCAACATGTTTATTTAATTACACTGTGTAAGTGTTTGACTGATCTCACATCAAAGCATAGTTTGAGACGTTTCACTGATGAGCACATACATATATAGAAAGTTTGCACATAATCTGTTCAAACCAGGAGGGATACAAGGACTTTTTTAGATGAGGACAAACCTGTTTGCAAATCCTAGCTTTGCCATTGATTCTACCTGAATTTACTTTAGTAGATCTTCTCTTGTAAAATCCAAACTGTTTCCGAGCCTATACATTTACTTTCCTATTTTTGTTTATCATGCAATACTTATCCTGCAGCCATCTAATATGAAAGTTTAATAATAGAAGATGACCTCATTTATATACAGAAAAATGAAAACTGTTGTAACATTTAGAGCATTCCACTTACCGGATTTTAATTCCATGTGCTTGGATGCATATTTGAATAAATAATCCAGTTCTTTTAGCTGTTGCACCACAAATGGAAAAGTATTAGCATCACAAGACACAAATAAAAAGAAAAATAATCTTATTTGAGAAGATGGGGTGGTAGGACTAACTACAAACCGTAGAAGTGCTTTTGGAACGTCCACCCATTTCTGCATTGATGAGAGATTCAGGATAGGACCAACTATAGTAATGCTCTCTATCCCTCTGCCTTTTTATTTCTTTAGGGTCTGGAATTCATGACACAGTTTAGCAGTTGAACAACAATCCAGTGATTGCACCACCTGCACATGTTATGTTCTGCAGTTGTGTGACTGCTGTTGTCCGGTAGCCGGCACCTGTGTTACAATGTGACTGCCATCAAGGACGGCAACAATATGCTTATTTTGCTCGCGGGTTGGACGTTGTCGCTTTAAAATGTCCTCTCTATTTTGTGCATACCGCTCCCTTTCCATCTGATTCTTTATCTCATTACGGTCTGCATGTTTGAAAAACAGATAATAGATCATTATATAGCAATAAAACCGGGCCATATATCATGAAGTTGATCATCATTACCTTGTGATACAACCAGCTGGGTGTGTGCCCAATTGAGCTCGGCTGCGGCAATTTTCTTCTGTTTATAGACCTCACGCCGTCTCTTATTAATCTCATCCCTATTTTGTGCATACTGCTCTCTATCCCTCAGCCTTTTTTACTTCTTTAGGGTTTGCAATCAGTGACACAATTCAGCATTTGAGCAACAAAACTAAAATCGTGTGCTTGGGTACTGATCATCACCCAAGTACTGGGTGTTGCTTATATCCCGGCACGGGGTGAGCGTCCCATTGGGAGTGGTCGGGACCATACGCTGTCCTTTAACCTTGTGAATGTCAAGAATGTTATCACACAACTATACCTGAAGGAATAATGCAACAGGAAGTAGTAGTTTGCAATACCATCATCTAGGTCTCTTTCTGGTTGTCTTTATTTGTGTTCATATTACTTGTAACTAAAGCATTGGACGATCCATATGCAGACTGGGAACGATTTTAGGTGAGGTCAGTTATATACTGAAGAGCATGCACCTGTGTTGGTGACGAGCTTGTCAAGCACGGCCGTGGATGGGCGCCTCGGCGGCTGCACCTGTGATGGCGAAGAGCTCGTCGTCGTGGCCGTCGTTGGGTGACTCGGTGGTTGCACTTGTGCTGGCGAAGAGCTCGTTGTCGTGGTTGTTGTCCGGTGCCTCGGCGTCTGCACAGGGCAGCGAGCAGCGATGGCGCACATCAAGCTGGACGCCTAGATTGATTCCCCCCTAATTTAGCAGATTTCTTTCCGTATAGTTGAGCAATTCCATGTGAATTGGACGTGTTGTTTCCTTGTACGGGCGTGGGATCCATACTAAAGTGGCGTGTTGTGCGGCGGCTTCTTTGCGTGAGTTATCGTGGGAGAAGTAGGACGTGAGCGTCTGCCCTGGCAGAACATTTAATCCTGAGCGTTGACTGGTGTGGCAGGCCTTTCATGTAATATAGAATGTTTTATGTAATTTAGTGGGATTGATCAAACGTCTCTGATACTTATGTGTACACTTTGTGGTGTGACTTTACGAGGATTCATGTTTGTTCTTTTAATAGTAGTATAGATTAACTGAGTTTTATATGCATTTTGTGCATAATTCAAATTTGAACTACAGGCACATGCTCTAATGCATATAAACTGGTTGAAAATTCAAATTTGTGTCCTTGGTTGCATGCTTAGGTCCCATGCAAGAAATGATAATGAATGTCAAACACCTTACCACCACCACTCGGCCGCAAACACTGAGAAACCTGGTTTTTAAATTCTAGTAAATCCAAAACTCGTCTAAAATTCATGAAACTTGGCATGCTATCATGAAGCGGAATCAACATGTCGTGGTTAAATTTTTGTCCCATTTGGGGCGGGTTTGGGTATAAGCTTCTCACAAACCAGAGCTTCTCACAACAAGTCTGATGGTTTCGGTAGGGAACGTCCCACCTTTGGGAAAGAAACGAAATCTTTGCCTCTTATTGCTTTCAAAAAATTTCTAGGTCAAACACCAGGACACTGTTGATTGCTGACAAAACATTGAGATACCTGGTTTTTAAATTCTAGTAAATCCAAAACTCATCTGAAATTCATGAAACTTGGCATGCTATCATGGAGCGGCATCAGCATGGTGTGGTAAATTTTTTGTCCCATTTGGGGCAGGTTTGGGTATAAGCTTCTCACAAACCAGAGCCTCGCATGACAAGCCTGATGGTTTCGGTAGGAAACGTGTCACCTTTGGGGACGAAACGATATTGCCTCTTATTGCTTTAAAAAAAATTCTAGTGCCAACATAGAACAATCTGAGTGTTGTGTTAAATTTTGGAACTTTTCGGGGTTTGTTTGGACATTTTTATACATTAACTAGGTTTTCTAGGCATTTTACATGCATAATTCAAATTTGAACTACATGCACATGCTCCAGTGCATATAAATTGGTTGAAAAATCAAATCTGTATCCTTGGGTGCATGCTTAGGTCACATGCAAGAAATTGGATTGAATTTCAAACACTAGGGCACTGTTGATTGCCGGCAAAACATTGAGATACTTTGTTTTTAAATTCTAGTAAATCCAAAACTCGTCTGAAATTCATGAAACTTGGCATGCTATCATGGAATGGCACCCGACATGCTGTGGTATTTTCGTGTCCATTTTGGGAGAAGGCGCACTCGAATAACAGCCAACAAAGGCATTTTGAAAAAATAGCTGCCACTTTAATACCTCAAACATTTGTATAATTTAAATCGTGTGCGTTCTGTCAACCATTCACGTGACGCCATGTGTCTTGGTTTTACTGGCTATAGGAGGTTCCGTAGGACAACTGCTTGGCTGAACGGGAGGCGTACGAGCGAAGTCCAGTGCGCAGGCTGACCGAGAGGCGTGCAAGTTGTCCTCCAATATGCACGCTCACCAGGAAGTGTGTGAGCTGTACGCTGTGCAGGTTCACTGGGAAGCGAGCCCTTTGACTTCCATGGTCACCCGCCTTCCTCTCCATTAATGGCGCCCGAGCCGCTGTTTAATATGGGCGGCCTTAGTGTTCGCCTCCCATTCCCCTTCCTCCCGCAGACCACCACCAACGCCATGGCGCAGAAGGATCATCTGCCACTAGTCTTCAAGTTTGGTGAAGTCGACTCCGAGCCGGAGGACATAGAAAATAAGGAGGAATGGGGCCTCATGGACATGGCCCTGAACGAGCTGGCTGTGGCGGTTGCTGCCCCCGCTCCCGCCCCAGCTCCCATCCCCGAGCCCGCGCCAGTGACCATCCCCGTAGCATTGACGGGCTAGTCGCCGATCACTATCGCTGAGCTGGAAGCCGCGGGAGTCAGTGAGGTCTCCACGGACCCGCGCGAGCTCGTGTACATGCCAGCGCCCGTGCCCGTGCGCGCCCCTCCACCCACTGCGGCGCCGGTCCCTGTGCGTTTGGCTGCACCCGCCGCGCCCGTGCCCGTGAGCGCGCGCCCCTCGGCGGCATAGGACACCGTCGTCGACCGCTACCTCTCAGCGCCGCCTGTTGCCGTCCTCCGGCGCCCCGCCCGTCGATCGCGCGATGACATGATGTTTGATTTACAAGTGAAGAACATTCTATGCTGCCTTGAAGACTTCAACAACGGCGTCCTGGAGGATGGCAACGACAATGACAGCGCAGCACGCCGCCTCCGCCACCGCCGTAAATAGTTTTTTTTTGGTTTACTAATGTATCTCGATCATATGAATAGAAATTCGCAGTATGACTGAATGAAAGATATGGTTTGTATGAACTTGCATTTTTCTCTCTTAATGTACAGACTTATCAAACGATTTTCTTTTGAAAAAAACATCAATGGTTTTTAAATATAAAAAACTCATCGCAAACATTTTAGTTAGAACACCATATGCAAACCGATAGCTTCCCCAAGAAGCCAAGGGAAAATGTGTCGAGAAAGATTTGTGCATCCCTTCAACACAAATGGTTGTTTTGGATGACCCGTGTGCAACCACGTACAAACAATTTGGTAAGACTTGCATCTGTCATATTGGGTATATATGTTGCCATTTGTTAAACTGGAAAGATTTACATTTGTTGATCTAGTAACATTGCCATTTGTCAACCTTGTAACACTGCGATTTGTCAAAATATGCAGCTAAAAATCACTAGCACTATCTAATTTTAGCAACTAAAATTCAGTAATTAAGCATAGATTTCATTCATAGATTAAGCAGTCGTTCTTTATACAAACAGTTCAACTCGACAGCTGATCCGACCAAACTTTTCCCCAACTGTTGTCAATCATGTATTGAAATAGCTAGTTCAACTGTATATACTAGCTAATTTTAAGTATGTTGTACAGTTCCACCACATCTATAGTCAGATGAACTGAACAAAATAGCCCTAAATACTACTACCACTAGGAGGGGCTTTGTACTACTTACGGCAGCATCTCCTCTGTCGAGCGCGCTCAGTAAGAGGCAGAGGAGGAGGAGAAGCCTACCGACGAGCTGGACAACTGCAATACGGTGCCTGCTGATGCTGCACATTTAGCGACGCTCAGCTCGAACGTCGTCTGCCGCTCCAGACGACCCCTCACCAAGCGGTGGTTCTCCCCGTAGATCTCCTGATTCCTCGCCTCTGAGGCGGCATGTGCGACGGCCACGACGGTGGTAAGGCTCTTTGCATGCTCGATGAGGTGCTCCTCCTCCTCCCGCAGGAACTCGGGGTTACGCGCAAGGTCGCTGACGCACGTGCGGGCCTCCACCTCCGCCTCCTGCCTTCGGGCGGCAGTGGCGGAGCGGGTGATCACCCAGGCGGTCGACGGTGGGCTGGCGGCCACGGCGACCGACGATGAGGTGGCAGCCACGACCACCACCTTCCTCCTTCGGGTCACGGTTGCAGAGTGGGTGATGGCCACGGTGGCCGGCAATCGGGTGGCGGCCACGACAACCACCTCCCGCCTTCGGGCCGCGGCGGCGGAGCGGGCAATGGCCCTAGCTTCCGATGGTGGTGTGGCGGCAACAGCGGCCAGCAACAGTTGCTGACAGGAAGCGGCGGCGGAGCGTGTGGTGGGTGTTCAGCGCACACCCAATAGGGACACCACGCGCACTACACTACGCCGGGGACTGCGCCGCTGCCGCGGTGTAGCCTCCCAGCTGGAGCTATCCTCTGATGACGGCGGAGTGGCTGAGCGACGACAACGGATCGGTGCCATTGGGGATTGTGGGAGAAGCAGGCGAGATAAGCTACAAGAAGGAAGGGGAAAATGCGACGCAAGACTCGCTGGCCATGAGGGTTTATATAGCAGTCCGATAAGCATTGGGATTTTGGGGGACTTCACCGAGTCGGGCGGGAAGCTTGCGCGGGAACCTGTGAGGTTGCGCGGGAACAGGCTCACCGACGAATCATTGGCGCCACTTCGAGCCACCGTTTGGCCAAAAGAACGTCGCCGCGCGCTGCGCAAGCTTGCGCTGTAAGCCGGCTGCGGCAGTGGGATGAAAAGACGTGCGAGAGGAGGATGAAAGGCCACGTACGCATATGGTTAATAAAAAATGTTTGTGATTTAATTACCTACTATACCGCCGTCCTGATTTATAAGTAGGATTTAACTAACAAAATACGAATGCATGTCGCCAAAGATTATATAGTTGGATTCGTATTTGAATATAGTTTCTAATTATATAATTTTTATAACATGCATTAACATTTTGTTGGTTAAATTTAAGAGCAAAGTATGGCACAGAATATAAAGGGGACTATAGACCAAGACGGAGGTAGTAGCACACGGCTGCTCTCTACGTAGCAACGCAACTGTCGGCCGGCTTGTAGGCGACCATTTCATGCGTATTCAATTGCTCTATGCTTGTGGTTGATTGCAGTTGAGGCGGCCGCGGCGCGCTTTGCTCGCGTCCCGCTGCTCGCGCTCTGCTCTCGCATCCCTCCGGGTGCTCTGCCCTCGTCCCTCCACGCTCGCGGCCAGTGTTTGGGGCCGGCGCACGATCACGCACGTTCGTGTACATGCGGTTGCGCCGGGCGCGGTGCGACGATGCAGTTACCCGCTGCAAAAACTGCCATGCGGATGCACCGAGAAATCCAGGCCGCCCGGCCCCCATTATTCATGCAGCCATTTACCTTCATTTCTCACGTCACATGACACAATAAGCACACCCACGGTGACACATACAGAGAGGACATCCAGCGGTTCCAATGGCGCTCCTCATGGCTCCAATGTCACTCCCCGTGGCTCTAATAGCGCACCCAGTGGCCGACGACGACAACGGTGGGCAGTTCACCATGCATTACGTAGTAGACACCCACGTGAGGGGGAAGGCCCTCTCGGTGGTGTACACGAACGATGCGGTCTCGGTGGAGAGCTCCATCCAAACTATGGAGCAGTGCCTTGCCGAGGACAAGTACCAAGTGGTCGGCTTCGACCTCGAGTACACCATCGGTTGGGCCGAGCACGATCAAAAGGTTGTCGTCGCCCAGTTGTGCGTGCAACATGACGTCCTCGTCTACCACTACCACATGGCCATAAGGCCTTGCGAGCGTTTCTCCAAGTTTATCAATAGCTCCGACTATAGTTTCACTACGGTGGACACCACCAACGATCTAAAAGTGCTCAAGGTTTCAGGCTTGAAATGTCGGAATCTTGTCAACATCCAGGACCACTACAAGGTCTGGGGCAGCGACAACAACAAACTGGACTCACTTTTGACCTCGCCTCGGCCATCATCGACCCCTACTACACGAAGATGAAGGATGAGAGCAAGAAGGACAAGAACGCCTGGCACAGTGTTTGGCATGAGAGACTGGATGAACAACATGTCAAGTACGCGGCCAAGGATGCGTACACAAGCTACAAGATGTACAGGCGGATCATTGACATGAGGAAGTGTTTTCTTCCTGCCCCAGACGAGGGATCAAGCCACAGAGCAGTGGCGGGAGCGTCACAAGAAGTAGATGACTAGACGATCGTTTCTCCTACTTTAGAATGCATGCAATTGTTTATTGAGGTGTGTGCGAAGAATAACATATATATATATATATATATATATATATATATATATATATATATATATATATATATATATATATATATATATATATATATATATATATGTATGTATGTATATATGTTATTCTTCTGTGGACATAGCAAATCACACGGCTTATTAGCAGCAATCGTCTATGTTATTATTGGTCTGCGCACACATTTCTGATTACGGACATGTTTGCCGCGTATCACACACATCTTGTTTAGTTGAACCGTTTCCATTGTGTTGCCTAATCACACACAGTTCATCCAAGTGTACTGTATGCCATATATCACACACACCCTCATTTGGCTGCCGTTTCTGTTGTTCTGCATCATCGCAAACAGTTCTTCTAGATTGACCGTTTTCCACTCATCGCACACGCAAATCTAATATGAACCGTGTTTGATGTCGCGACCATCGCAAATGTTTTGCATCTTTTTGACGGTTTTATTACATCACCATTTGTGATTGATGCATCGCACACAGTTTCGTCGAAGGGTCTCTGATTCGACTATCGCGTTTGGACCATCCTGCCGTAGTGCCTGTCAACTCCTGCAACCCTAACACCAACTCCAGAAGGACCTATTCGCTAAGAAAAAAATCAGAGAGAAGGAATCATCGTGTTTTACGATACGGATCTGCCGCCACCTCCTGTTCTTCATCAGGAGGGCTGATCTGGAGTCTGTTCTGGGCTACGGAGAGGGAGATTCAACGTCGTTCTCATCATCGACCTTCCTCCATCATCAATTTCATGATGCTCACCGCCGAGAGTGAGTAATTCCTTCGTAGGTTTGCTGGACGGTGATGGGTTGGATGAGATTTATCATGTGATCGAGTTAGTTTTGTTAGAGCTTGATCCCTAGTATCCACTATGTTCTGAGATTGATGTCGTTATAACTTTGTTATGCTTAATGCTCGTCACTAGGGCCCGCGTGCCATAATTTCATATCTGAACCCTTTATGTTTTCATGAATATATTTGTGTTCTTGATCATATCTTGCAAGTTATACGCACCTATTGCGTGTTATGATCCGCATACAGGTGACAATAATTGGAATTATTTCCAGTGATTACCGTAGTTTGAGGAGTTCATGTATTCACTATGTGTTAATGCTTTGTTTCGGTTCTCTATTAAGAGGAGGCCAAAATATCCCTTTGTTTCCTTATGGACCTCGCAGCCACGGGAGGGTAGGATAGAAGACATCATGCAAGTTCTTAACACAAACATCGTATGACTATATACGGAATACATGCCTACATTACATTTATGAATTGGAGCTAGTTCTGTGTCGCCCTAAGTTATAACTGTTTGATACGTCTCCAATGTATCTATAATTTTTTATTGTTTCATGCTATTATATTATCTGTTTTCGATGTTTTATATGCATTAATATGCTATTTTATATTACTTTTTGGACTAAACTATTAACCTAGAGCCCAGTGCCAGTTTATGTTTTTTCCTTGTTTTAAGTTTTACAGAAAAGAAATATCATACGGAGTCCAAACGAGCTGAAATTTTACAGTGATTTTTTATGGACCAGAAGAGACCCACGGAGCATCGGAGTTGGGCCAGAAGACTCCCGAGGAAACCACAAGCCTAGGGGGTGCCCCTGGCTTGTGGGCTCCTCGGGAACCCCCCTGACTTATTTTCGATGCCAAAAATTCCTATAAATAAAGAAACCCCTAAAAAGAAACATAGAACGGGAGTTCCACCACCGAAAGCCTTTATAGCCATGAAAATCAATTGGGAGCCCGTTCCGACACCCTGTCGGAGGGGGAAACCATCACCGGAGGCCATCTTCATCATCCCGACGGTCTCCATGACGAGGAAGGAGTAGTTCACCCTCGGGGCTGAGGGTATGTACTAGTAGGTATGTATTTGATCTCTCTCTCTCTCATGTTCTTGATTTGGCACGATCTTTACGTACAGCGAGCTTTGTTATTATAGTTGGATCTTATGGTGTTTCTCCCTTTCTACCTTCTTGTGATGAATTGAGTCTTGATCTTCGAGGTTTTGTTATGTTGGATTGAGTATTGGATTTGAGAACACTTGATGTATGTCTTGCGATGAGATATCTGTGGTGACAATGGCATGTTCTATTGATTCACTTGATGTATGTTTTGGCACTCAACTCGCGGATTCCCGAGGTGACATTGGGGTAATCTATGCATAGGGGTTAATACATGTTTTCTTCCTATGTTCTCCGATAGAAACTTTGGAGTGATTCTTTATTGCACGTTGAGGGATTGTTATATAATTCAATTATGTTATCATTGTTGAGAGACTTTGCACTAGTGAAAGTTAGAACCCTAGGTCTTGTTTTCAAGCATTGCAATACCCTTTTTGCTCACTTTTGTTACTAATTATCTTGCTATTTTTATATTTTTAGATTACAAAAACCTATATCTATCATCCGTATTACACTTGTATCACCATCTCTTCGCCGAACTAGTGCACCTATAAAATTTACCATTGTATTGGGTGTGTTGGGGACACAAGAGACTCTTTGTTATTTGGTTGTAGGGTTGTTTGAGAGAGACCATATTCATCCTACACCTCCTACGGATTGATAAACCTTAGGTCATCCACTTGATGGAAAATTGCTACTGTCCTACAAAACTCTGTGCTTGGAGGCCCAACACGAGTCTACAAGAAGAAGGTTGCGTAGTAGACATCACTGTTACATAATGAATGTCATCCAGCATAATTATCCATCACCAATTCAATGCATACGAGCTTTTTCACACATTGATATTTGCTAATTTACTACTATTGTTGTTGTTGTTACAATCGCTACAAAACTGCTACTTTTATTGTTACCGTTACTGTTGCTACTATTACCAGTGCTATCAAACTGTCATATTACTGTGCTACTGACCACTTTGATGTAGATATTTAGTTCTCCAGGTGTGGTTGAATTGACAACTCAACTGCTAATACTTGCAAATATTCTTTGACTCCCTTTGTGTCGAATCAATAAATTTGGGTTGAATACTATACCCTCGAAAACTGTTGCGATCCTTTATACTTGTTGGTTATCACCACGCTACTGCGTGAAGCGCGAGCCAGAATCCCCACTCCGCGGGATGAAGGATGAGTGTGCCCCCCCTCCCCACCCACATACACGCACCCACGAGCAACCGCGGCTGCGTCCAGATCGTGGGCCGCATAGGAAGGAGCTGGTGTCACCCCCACACAACCGCGACGTCTAGATCAAATGACACGTGAAAGACGAGCCTGCGTCGCCGCTGGTGCGTAGCTGGTGCGCCCGCATTGCCGGCCCGCGTCGCCTCCCCGCCGCCCGATCCCATCAAGGGGGAGCCTCCGTCCGCGATCATGAAGGCGCGGGGCCGCATCCACCATCACCACCTCGGAGCCACCTTCCGTGGACGCTCAACCGCTGCTTCACCACCGCGGAGACGGCCGCCATGCGCCGCCACCATTGCCTTGACGGTGAGCTTGCCAAGGTCGGCGAGGAATGGTCGCTTAGCGACTCCTCCGCCAACGCTGGCAGAGGCAAGCCCACCGTAAGAGCTCTGCATTGGCCGTGGCGGCCCTCCGCACCGCCCGGGATGAGGTGGGGCGGCTTCTCTATGAGTGGCAGGCAACTGCTCGACAAGGTTGCCATGACGACGACGACACGGACGACAACGGCAGTGAGAAGAGCACGACAGCCACACGTACGAAGTGGTCGTATAGTGTTTATGCGTTTTCTTCTAGTTTTAAGTTAATCGGTCGAAATATCGACCTTTTATTGAAATTATGTTGGGATTTTAATGAAATCCGTTGTGTTTGATGATATCCATCTGATTTGTTTAAACTTGATTTGAAATGTGTGCAGGTAGTCTTGGACGGCGGCTTCTGCATCCATGTGTACGGACTAGTCTTCCTATCGACGGACAGATGCGCTGACCGGTTTACCGGCCGGCGTTGGAGTTGCCCAAACTAATTAACCAATGTAATATTACATGGTGTGTAACCAATCCGACGTTAGATCCTTAGTCATGGCAAATCGAATGTTTGTTAGGACAATTTATATTTGCGTGAGGATAACAAATTTAATTTGTAAGCATGGCAATTTCCTTATGCAGAATGAACTAAGATGGATTTGCCATGTTCATAACTAAAATTACCATCCGCGACGAACACAAGTTGCCATGATAACCGTTTGTTTTGTCATATTTAAATATCTGATGTTCAGTGGACATCCAGGTCCACAAACAATATATTTTTTTATAAAGCTGATTTTTTAATACAGTGCAGACGCAAGCGTTCATATACACGTGTATACACTCACTTCTATGAACGCATACATGGACACTTTACCCCTATGAGCACCTTCGAAAGGCTGAGCCAGCATATCATCTTGAAATTTATGAAGTCGTCGACGAAAACGTCTCCTCCCACGGAATGCACATCGCCGGAAATCATGAAATAAATACAGGAACCAATGGCGGCTCTAGGAATTTGCAACCGGGTATTCATGTGTATTCATTTTGTCAAAATCATTGTCGATTTTTGAAAATTGCCACTGTTTTGCCAAAATCAACACTTTTTTTTGTAAAAGTCATGGGTATTTACATGAAGACTCAAGAATACCCCTACTGCCGCCCCTGACAGGAACAAATGCAAGCACTAGGATTTAAACCTCTGATGGGCTGGGATGTCGCCGTTCCTCTAATCATCCAACCACATATTGGTTCGCTTTTATAAAGCTAATTTGGTGCGTACCTTTCACGGATAAAGTACCCATGCATGCACAGTTGAACGGAATTCATTGCAATTTGCAGAGAAATTTTAAGATCGATCACAAGAGCATTCGCGATCGATCATATCGACCCTTGTTTTTGTCGGTAGATGAACAGAATCGCCATAAACATAGATGATAAATAATGATTGATGATCCAAATGTTTGGGCTACTAGTTTCGGCCATCCAAAAATAAACGAGCATATTGGCCAAAGTACTACTACTGTTACAGTTTACAGTATTACTAGTACATCAAAAGCGCGATCGAACTAGCTCAGGAGGAGTACATGGATGGATTACTAGTCCCCTACGTACTACTGTACATGCATCAATGGTACAAGTACAAGGCCGCCGGCCGGGGCGCCGGGCCGGCGGATCAGAAGGACGGCACGACGCCGTAGCCAAAGTCGAGCAAGTAGGACGTGGAAGACGGCACGGCATGGGCCTCCGCGTCCACGTCGTCGCCGTCGGCGTCCTGGTCGGTGCGCTTGGCGAAGCGGCCCTTGACGCGCGGCCGCGACTCGGCGTAGGCCTTCCTGGACGCGTACCGGATGGTCTTCTCGAACCGGCGGTTCTTCCTCTTCTCCCGGTACCGCATCAGCCTCGCCACCCTGCCCTCCCCGGTCACCGCCACCGGACGCTCCGGCACCGTCAAGTACCCCATGTCCACCGGCGACGCCTGCTGCGCGCTCACCCCATGGCTCGGCGGTGCCGCGGTGTACGCGGGCATGTACGGCTGCGGCTTGGGCCGGGTGAAGTCGATCTCAAAGCTCCCGACGCCGCCGCAGATGGCCTCCGGCACCACGCTGACCTCCGATGAAGAGCCCTGAAAAATTATAGCCCTCTCGATCGATCAGCAAGTTGGTCTACGTACGGCAAGCAAGAAGGCGCGCGATCGGTTCGCGCCAAGGCAAAGGCGAGGTGACTGACGCTGTGCGCGCCGGAGGCGTTGGCCGTGTACGGGGAGCTGTAGGTCGCCGGCGGCTTGGCGCCGATCCCGCACGCGAAGTCCAGGTCCACGACGGCGGGTACGGCGCCGGTGGCGACGCCGCTGGGCACGACGCTGTCAGCGTGGGCGAAGCGCGTAAAGTCGACAGCGAGGTAGGGGTCGACGAGGTCGGAGAAGAGGTAGTCCATCTTCCGGCCCTCCTTGCCGGCCTCCACGTTGAGGTTCAGCATCCCCCCGTGCTGGTGCAGCTGCTCGGGCACGTCGTCCTGATCCGCCCGCGCCTCGCCGTCACCGGCGCCACAGAACATCATGGCCTCGGCCGCCACCGCGGCGGCCTCGGGGGAGCCGATGGGCGCGATGGGCACGCGCACGTGGCGCTCGGCGAGCGGGTTGGCGTGGTGGATGTCGGCGTCGCACACGGCGCAGAGCACGGCGGCGTCGGCCTTGCACGTCACGGCCGCGGGGCTGACCTCGCAGACCTCGCACACCCAGACGCGCTCGTGGCCAGCCCGCGCGTGCGCCGGCCGCGCGTCGCACCCCGTGCACAGGTACCCGGCGCAATCCCGGCAGTGCACCGCCGCCGGCGCCGCCCCCTCGCACGCCCCGCACCTCCTCCCCCCCACGCCCCAGTACTTGCGCAGCTCCATCATACTAGTAACTAATCTCGTAGCTTCGACAGGCAATGACGGGTGAACGCGGTGGGAGTAGTGGGAGGGAAGAGTGATTGATCTGAGGTGAGGGAGGTGGTGGGGGAGGAGGCAGTAGATGTAATAGTGGGTGGGGGAGGGGGACGTGGCCGGAGCGGGGCACGTGGTAGGTTCGGAGCCAAGCGATGGGTTGATGCCGATATGATACAGTGGGGATTTTGGCGGGGATTTGGTGCATGTGAAAGACGGGGAGACATCGCCGTCGGCGAGCTGGCCGGCTGGCTGGGTGCTGGGTGGGTTGGCTTGGCTTTTCGGGGGAGGCAACCGATACCGGGGTACTAATCCCATCTTATCATGTCCTCCTCCATGCTCACGCTGATGGTGTCCGTGAACTGTGATGCCATTGCCGGGGAGGCAAACGGCGAGATCGCCATGCCGAGTCGGCCGTGGTGCGCGCGCAGGCCACACGTCCGGGACGCGGGGTTGGCTGATTTTGCTACCTCGGTTCATACGCGCGCGTCTCCTCTCCGGGATGTAACGTTGAACGTACTATGAATCTGGTGTGTCCGTGCCGACGTGGTATATGCCCCCGTACGTAGTACACACAAGTATCGATTCCGACCGGTGGGCCGGCACGGCACATGCATGATTGCTCCGTCGTATTCGTATCGCTGCGAAATTTCCTTTGACCTCCATCTGTATCATGGTACCCAATGCTTTGTACAAAGCATTAGCCTTTTTGTTCGAGAAAAAGGAAAATTCCATGACACCCACAATCAAAAACCAGTACAAATACGTTGCAAAAGCCTAGTGGCTAAAAGTTTGATGGGACCCGAAAAAGACGGTTGTATGACACGTATTGTACAGATTTTGTTTTAGCGAAAAAGACTAGTTCTATTACGAAAGTTCAAAGCACTTTTTTTTGCGGGGTAAGTTCAAAGCACTTCAAACATGACAAAAATTACGTCAAGCTTCTTGGGTCACCGAACTACCATTGACGCCGCCGCTAAAATGAGCAACCGGGGCCTATAAGATAATCAACTTCAGTATTGTGGCCCCGCCATCGTAGGTTCTCAATCAATACTTATTTGGCAGAAAATGTGCTCTTAGTCATGTCCATCACTACACACAGCACGCACACAATCACATAATACCCATACAAGACAACGGTCATGAAGTTTGAATAAATTTAAAAAATATTTTGTGGAAGTGAAATACATTACATGTTCCTGCCAAAAAAAAGGGTTGTGCTAACTTTCGACTGACCGGAAGATAAGCAACATATCCATACGTCTACTTCTTTCTACCTAATCATGCATGCATGTAACCTTACTAGCTAATTTTGTGGATGGTGACAGAGAAAACACATGTAACCAGCCTTGATTAATGATTTCATGCATGCATGTAAACTAAAAGACAAAACAGATGATGTCAGCAAAAGATTCTTCCTATTTTGAAACTTTAAAATGTTTTGTAGCTCAAATCGTCGCTCCGATTTAAAATCCGTTTTCACGTAAAAATTTGCCACGACGAGAGCATCGAAACAAGATCCCATGTTGGTATGTTTCGACTTCTTTTTTTTCAGGCCAAAAGTTATCATGCCCATAGTGTGTAAGTTATCATGGTGTTACACTGATGTTATCAGGAATATGTTTCAACTACTTTTTTTGCGTGAGTCAAAAATTACCATGGTATTATAAGTAAATTATCCAATACCCACCGTGTACGATCGATGTCGTCCTTGGGCCATGAGGTGAGGTCCACATGCCAACATGGCATGACCCAGATAAAACAAAAAATTGCGCATTGTGCCTGGCTAGACTGGTTTAGGTAGGTGCCAGACAGTGCAGTGCTTAGGTCTATGGTGCGTAGAATACCATGGCATTTACACTGAGTTTATTGATGGTATGTTTTTCAATTTGTTCTCTCCGGATCAAAGTTACCGCGGTCTGTGGTCGACTATTACCATATTATTTACACAGAAAGGTATCGAGGTTATGGCTTCTTGAAAGAAAAAACGAGTGAAAGTTACCGTGGTGTTCGTACATGAGTTATCAGCTTTGGTATGCGTATATTACCATATTATTTACACAGAAATTATCGGGGGTATCTTTTCAACAAATTTTATTTCGGGGCCAAAAGTTACAACAGTACTTGTACCTGAGTTGTCATCTCTGTTATCCATGTATTATCATGTTATTTGCACAGAAGTTATCGGGACCTAGTCAAAAGTTACGTTGATGTTTGTACGTGAGTTATCAACTCGGATAGCAATATATTACCATGTTATTTACATAGAAGTTATCAGAGGTGTGTTTTCAACAACAACCCACTCCCCCTGTTTTCAACAACAGTTTCCCCCTGGGTCAAAGTTATCATGATGTTCGTCGTAAGCTATGAAATCCATTATGAGTAAAGTATCATGCTATTTACACAAAATTTATTAGGGGTATGTTTCCAACAACTTTCCCCCAGGTCAAACTTACCACACTGTTGTATATAAGTTATCATGTCTGCAGTATGTAAATTAACATGCTATTTACACAGAAATTACAGGGTACCTTTTCAATACTTTTTTCCGGTTCAAAGTTATCATTGTGTTTGAACGCAAGTTGCCGGAACTGCGGTGACTAAATTATCATGCAATTAACATAAAAAATGGGGGGGGGGTGTTTTCGACAACTTTTTTCTCGGGGTCAAAGTTATCACGATATTTGTATGTTAGTTATCATGTTTACGGTGCGTAAATTATCATGCTATTTACATACTCGGGGAACTATTTAACCTCCCGTGGGTTAAAGTTACTTTGGTTATAACAACCTTTTCCTTTTGTTAAAGTTGCGTGGTGTTTATATCTAAGTTATCGAATCTGTGATGTGTCTGTTGCCATACTACTTATCACAGAAGTTGTCGGGGTGCACGAGCGGTGATGGTGATGCATGCATAGTTGAATAGCAAGTCCCCCCCCCCCGGAGGACGGGGGGACGGGACGGCCAGTTGGGAGCTCCATCGCAACCGCGAGCATCTCACCCAACACATGTCGAGTCGATCGGGACTGTCGGAAAACATAATGTATGGTACTTAACAGTTTCGCGGCTTGCGGGCCGGCGTGGCATGCTATGGCATTTACACAAAATTTTACCGGGAGTATGTTTACAATTCTTTTCAGACGGAAGTTATCATGGTGTTTTTATGCAAGTTACCAAGTCGGTGGTGTGTGAATTACCATGCTATTTACATAGAAGTTAACGGGGTATGTTTCGACAAAAAGAATACCTCAATGAAAAGTTAGCAGACCCTGGGTGCGTAAGTTATCTTGTCCACCTTTCGTAAATTATCATGTTATTTACAAAAAAATAAATCCAGGGTGTGTTGTCAACAACTTTTTCCCCGGTCAGAACTACCACAATGTTTATACGTAATTGATCAGATCGGCAGTCCTTAAATCATTAGTTTAATCCACTTGTGAAACACTTTTTTAAATGTATTTAAAATTGATGTAAACATGTATTCCTTTCCCACTATAGTCAGTACATGACACACTAGTGAAAAATGAAAAATCAGAAGATATAATGCTTTTTCCCAACGCGTAAGAAAGAAAGATAAAAATGTTCAGTTGCGTTCAAGTGCACAAGAAGTAACGCTAGCTCAGTTGGTTGACCTGTATGAGTTAGTAGTAGACGACCAGAGTTCGAATCCCTGCTCCAGCATTTTTTTCCACGCAACACTGAATCTCGCGGGAAAAAAAAAGGGATCAGCAACGGGATTGCCTATCGCTAACTGCCAGTCGGCAGGAAAATAGTTTTTCCGAAAAAAGATACATTGCATTACATGAGTTTTTAATTGTTTTCATTTCTTCAAACATAGGAAGTGTTTTGAAAGACCCGATGCTGGATTAAACACAAAACGGTGGTACACAACAACAACTCACAAACATGACCCAAATGGAAAATAACAAATTGTACTTTGACTCTTACTAAGAGGACACCAAAGAGCTGACATAGATCGCAATTGGGTCCCTAGCTACTTCAACACGAACCTAGTCACGCCGCTACCAGCTACGACACCAGTTGGGTGCGGCGAAACGTCCTTGACACCATACCAACTCCATGCAGGGACTACACTACCTCCCTGTTATCTTGACCATGAGGAAGAAGAAAGACCCCCCATTCACCGAACATACTCGATCGCACGTCATAGACGGTTGGCAATTGATCATAGTAGCATGTATCATACCCTCTACATAACAACCATTGGTGATCAACACCTTCCCAATTGAAACTGCATCTCTGCTCTGCTCATACTTCACTACCATGACAACCTTGCAAGCAGAGGATGAATCAGAGGGCCTCCTCCAGATCAGGGAACCAGGCGATACACGACACCAAACCAGTGCAGGTTCC
>NC_041392.1:697401646-697405876 GCF_002162155.2 Triticum dicoccoides | reverse complement strand
CCCCGCCCCTCCATGAAGGTAGGAAGAGATTGGGGATTCCAGTAGGATTCCTAAAATAAGTATACGGAAAAAGCAAAGTATTTTGTTATAAGGTAGACTAGACTCGCCTTTCTATTACAACAAGTTGTTCTTGACTCACATGAGGAGGGGTGACGACGGCGGCACGCCTTGAGATCACTCAAGTGCTTGTAATTTTGTTACTTTTGGTGTTTATGTGATGCCATAATGGATAGTGTGCACTTCTCCTTGTTATAACTTTTAACACTCGGAATGATAGTTCTTTTTTACCCCAAAACACTTGCTTTCAGGCTTTGTCTCGGCTACACGTTTGAACTACCTAGTAGGTACTACAAAAAATAAATAACTATCACCTGCTAGGCCCTCCATCCATATAGGCCCATGCTTCCAATGCTAGAAGTAGCTTGTTCCTCAAAAGTTTTGTGCCAAAGGAAAGCATCTCCCGAACCGTTTGGCTCCTAGATTACTCCTTATAGTACTAGTACCCTGACATAGCTTAGTGTCTAAAGTCAAAATATATCATAAATAAGGGCGGCCACGGGATCTTCAGTGCTCATCACGAAAGGCTCTCTGAAAGCAACCTCTCTTGCTGGTCCTCGGGGCCGCCCAATAATTCCCAAAAGCTGGAAAGAGACAAGGATTGGCTTTATGGTTCTGACGCCGTCCGCTGCACCGGTTAGGAGATTATTAGCCGTTTTAATTAGCGGATTGATTCGATGCGTATCAACGTCACGCCAGCTCTATCGGCCACCTAAAACTGGCCTTGCTGGGGGGCAATGCCCGAAATGCTCTCCCGTAGCCCGAGCCTATCCGAATTGTAGAAAGCAACCGCCGGAAAATGGCTTGGTACCGGTGCTGTGGAAAACATTTGTTCGGATCTCGTTGCACACGCTTTCAGGAAAGGGGTTGCATACTTGCATTGCACACACGTTGCTCGTAGGCCTTATCATGAATTGCTCGAATTTGTTTTTTGTTTTGTTTCACATCACAACAAACGTCCCTTGCAAACCATGCCAGAGGCAGACCTGCCTAATGTTGCGTTGGGTCTGAAAAACTGCTTGGGAATTTAAAACTAAAAAATCAACATGAATTGGGAAAAATTCTAAAAAAACTAGCTTCTAGCTGGATTCAAATATATGGTTCCGGCCCCCCTTAATATACAATTCAGGCGGGCAGTGGTTGGGGAACGGTGGGATAGATGCTGCATTTAGTTCATTGGTTAATGAAGGTCAACTTGACAAATGAGCTAGATGTATCTGGATTTAAAGGTCATCCGCGTATTTTGGGTTAGATTTGACCAAATATTTGGCTAGCAACATATAAGTCATATGACGCGAAAACGATATCGTCAGATTCATACTCAAAGGAAGTTCCCAATGGTGTTAGTTTTGCTAGAAAAAATTCATATTTTGTTACTTAAAGTTACGGTGAATTTTTTTAAAGGGAAACTATATTTTGTTAGTTAAAGGAAGTTCCCATCTATATTTTACACAATTTTGACAATGATTTTCATGTATTATATGTCTACAAAATTAGCATACAGACGTATGAATAAAATAGTTTTGAAAGACAAATACGATAGTAGCATTTATACATGTTTAATCCATGTACTTGGTATATATTTGCAGTCAAAGTCCTGCATCAAAGACTGTTTTTTTTTTACAAAAGAAGGATGACCCCCGGCCTCTGCATCTGGAAGATGCATGCGGTCATTTTTTATTGATTATTCTCGAGAACCTTACAAAGTAGCACAACAATATGCCTAAATCCGTCATCTTGGCAACATCTTCCGCTACTCTAATCCATATGATGAAGGGGTGCAAGCTGGGTCAAATACCCAGACCACTCACCTAAGCCTTACATCTAAAGCCGAAGGCCCCGACCAAGCCACATACCTCTCACCTAAGCCTAACATCTAAGTCGTGCATCAAAGACTGTGTAAAGTCAATCACGCCTTATATTTTGGGAAAGAGGAAGTAGTAAACAATCTTGGTAAGGGATGGAGCAGAGTAAACAAGGTATCCTCGGCAGAGAAGATTTTGCACATGAAAGAAATTATCACATGAAAAATACACTTGCTTTCGAAATGGACAAAAACTTTCCTTTTGCCTTGACAGGATAATGGGCCCTTTTGGTAATAATCTCCGAAAGAGTTGGGCGAAACGGCGTGCACTGGTGCAGCTTTGTGTACTGTCGCAGTCCGGCCGGAGAATCTTGATCGCTTAATCGCGATGTAGACGCGTCGACTCGCCACGCCCCGGGGGCACAAGCGTCAACTCACGCCCGCGATGAATATGACGAACCGGATGCCGTCATTTCGGCCACCCGCTGGATCCGTTGCGGGCACCACCATGTGTCTACTGGTGCCACACGTTCTTGGTGGGCTCTGGTTCGATGGGATGTGAGAAGCTACTCAGGGTGAGTTGTCGATTTAAAGACACGCCAGTTTCTTAAAAAAAATCAATCTATTTATCTTCAATTATGCAGTACAACAAACACAAAAAATAATAAAAATTGCATCATCCGTAGACCACCTAGCAATGACCGCAAGCACTGAAGCAAGTCAAACACGCGCCCCCAGCATTGCCCCTCCCTCTTCGGAGCCGGACAAAACTTGTTGTGATAGACAGTTGAGAAGTCGTGGTAAGGCCCCATATGATGAGTGCAGCTGAACAACTGACACCATTGAAAAGTAGCGTAGATCGAAAGGGTCCAACTTGAAGACACTTGAACGTACAGAAACTACGACCAGATCCGAGCAAATCTACCAATGACAGATTCGCCGGAGACACATGTCCACACGCCCATCGAGGACGCTAGACGCACCACCAGAACAGTGGCCAGACAGGAAGAATCTTATTCCATCTTCAGAAAGCCCCCGACGTCTCGTCTTCCTGAGCAAGACACAAAACCCTAAGTTAACTCGAAGGAACATCTAAAAACGGAGCCCTCTCACCGGCAAGTGCTGGGATCCACCATGCCGCCATGGCCCTAAGGCCACCAGAGACGAGGCGGACCAACGACGACGCCGGCGGGTGGTTGAGGAACCCTGGGCTTTTCTAGGGAAGGAGGCGGCTGCCATGCCAAGCATACATTATTACTAGAGCTCACTCATAGAGCATCTCTAGTAGATCTCGTAAAAAATCTCGCCGGCCCTTAAAATCCGGTCCGATTTACATGATACATGAAAAATTCTGACCAAGTAGATCCTGTAAAAAAGGTCTAGCCTGTAAAAAGTATGGGGTCTGCTACGCGTCGGCTGGCGGATCTTTTAAAAGATCCACCGCCTCCACGGCCGTTTGATGAGGTGTCATTTGATGGCTCAACACGGTCCTCATCACTGGTCCTCATCACTGCCACAAACCTTGTGTTGCAAAAACATTTGTAACTGGGGTCTTGTTGCAGAAACATCAGCAACAAGGATTGTGTTGCAGTGTTTTTTCATCTTTATTTTTGTTGCAACATAGATGATGTTGCGGGAGGACTTTTGCAACATGACTAATGTTGCAGAATTTTTTTACTGAAAATGATGACGTGTTTGCGGTGTGAATCGAGAAATTTCTATAACAGAGATAATGTTGTGGGTGTACGTTTGCAACAAGGTCGTTTTTGCGGAAAAGTATAAAAAAGCATCGCCATCCGGAGCAATGACGGAGGCGGGAGGGGTGGACGAAGTGGAGCTCGGGCGTGCCCCTCGAGCGGCAGTCACGGCAGCGTGGCGGCAAATGGCGACACTTTGCAACGTCATATCGTGCAGGTGTCGGGCTGTAGAAGCTTGCCCCACTCACACTAGTGTCACGGCGGAATGATCTCGGCGATGAATACATAGGGCGAGCTCGGGGAAGCTGGAGCAGCGCAGGAAGGCGGCGGCCTCGACGGGAGCTCGGGAGGAGCACGAGAAGCGATTTCTCTCAAGGATCCAGATCATTCAACAGAGCCCTTATTGCAATGAGAGAGATTGCAACAACGGGCTATTTGCAAAAACTTGTGATGGAGGCCATGAGGCACGTGGCATGCATAGAAGGTGGCGGACGCCAGCCTGCGATCCGTCAGGTGATTTATAATGTTTCCCAAAACGTATACATGCAGCCCGTAAAACCCTGGTGTCTCCACTATGTTTACTGGATCCGGTGCGTTTGAGGGTTCCTATCCGGTAAATTCCTCTCTCTCTCTCTCTGGCGCCAAATCCCTCTCTCTCAGACCGGCGTTTCC
>NC_041392.1:697390926-697401264 GCF_002162155.2 Triticum dicoccoides | reverse complement strand
GCGGCCGAGGGGGCCGCGGGGGCTTGTCGCCACACAAGAGAGCCTGCCATGATGACGAGGCCGGGAGCTACGCCACCCGCCACCCGGTGGAGGAATGGCACCGCGTGCAGGCGAGGGAGCGCGTCACTCTCCCGCAGCGGCGGCCGAAGGGCGTGAAGTTCAACCGCCTCCACGACATCCTTTGGCCAACCAGCAAGAACTTCCACTAGGTGGAGTGCGAGCTTACCCAGGCGAAAGAGGCAGTCGCGGCCGGACAAGAAGGCGCCGCCGCGCGCCTCGAGGCAGCCAAGGAGGAGTTCGACCTCCTCTTCATCCTCTCCAACTCTGTCATGGATTTTCATTTCCATGTCAAGAAGGATGAGTAGTCTAGATTAGGTTTAATCTAGCATTTTCAAGTTTGTGCGATGAACTTCCGGTGAACTATGGTGGCGGGAACTATGTTCTATGTACTATATTTAAGTTATGCAGTATGGTATGAAGGATCTACTCTGGCGTGCCTTCCGCGGTACCGTAAAATTATTTTACAGTATCCCGTAAACGAAATTTACGATCCCGTGGTTTACATGATCTGCTAGTGAGGCTCTTCGGCCAGTTTCTGTCTGTTCGCACGCGATCAGGATGGGACCAAGCACCAGCCCGCCGGGGCAGATGATTGGTTGATCCGCCAACATCTTGGAAGAGGCCCACCTCCCCATGTTGTTAAACTTTCTTCACGTGATCTTGATCGGCATTACTTTTGAAGGAGATTTTGGGTTTGCTTCCCATGATGAGAAAGATATCCCATTATTGTCATGGGCAGATCGCTCTCAGATGGAACTTTCCAGACGACTTATCTTGGGCAATCGGATGAGTTCCCATTACGCCATATACTCCTCCCCTTGCTTGGATTTTGGGCACAAAAATCAGATGCTTACCGGTGCAATGTGGACGCGGTAGCCATATACTCTGTAAGCACAAAATTGAGCAGGTCCCAGCTCCCAGCTTTTTTTTGGACGAAGCCTATACGTTCTCTAGTTGCCAGAGCGCTATCGAATAATGATTTTTCTGTCCGTAATGTTCTTTGCGAAAAAAGGAATAATTGTAAATGTTCTTTTAGGAATGGGGAATCCAATGGAAAAGGCTGAATCGCAGCCGGGACCGGAGGCGGCCTAGGAACATAAACGGCTACTGAATCATCAAGTGCAGAAAAGAGACCATAGAAAAGTAGTTGTTGATTAAAAGGTTTAGTGTCTTTGAAATGCATACTTGGCTGAGAAAAATCAATGGAGGAAATATCTTTAACTTAAAGAGAAAAGAAAATAGACTAGTCTTTTTCGTTCACGATGAAGAGCTCTCAGCTACTATGTTACACGACGACCCGAAGACCGGAATAACTGAGGGCAAGAAAAAAACAGGACAGCGGCGGCCTCTTTTATTCTTGCGATAGTTATCGACGCACATCGTGGAGGCGGAGATGCGGCGGAGAATATAAGCATTGTTCATGTGCTATATTTCCTAATTAGGAGATAAGCATTGCATAGGATGGCAACGGCCTGGAACATGAAAATTCAGAGATACATGAATCTCTGAATCAGTTTTGCCCATTATGTAGTTCATTCAGGCCGGTTCTATGGCCTCCCTGGGCTGGCAGTGGCAGGACAATATCGTCCTTCCTCCTAGCGCTACAGGTCGCCGTCAGTCGTGTGGCATGAGCAAGCCAGCGGGCGCATGGCAACATTATTTGGCCCAAAACCACACGATGCGAGCCTGGCGCGTTGGAAAGCGACTCTCCTCGCTCGTATTACCCTTGCCAGGCGCTTCGTGTGCAGTGCGTGAGTGATCTGAAGCTGTCTCGGCCTAGTTCAGACACCATTTAACAACACGAGTTGTTGCCTTTAGGATCAAAATTCGGACCCGAGGTTTCAATATAATAGATGCGCCCTGTCCCAAGCAAGCACACGGAGGTGAGCTTACCAATGTTTCCCTGCACAAGTTCACCTTGTTGCTCAATGAACTCTAGTAATTTAGCTTGCTGTGGTGATGAGTCGACAAGGGATGAATCGTCAACGAGCCTTGATCGAAGGAGCACAAGAACATGACATGTCAAGATTAGGAAGAGATTGCTAGGTATAATCTTGAGTTGTAATCCGGTAGGATAGGTTAGTTTTCTAGTTGAGTCAGTACGTGAGTAAGTAGTACTTTGGTGTCCAAGTCTTGTCCACGATTAGATTACGCAGGACAATTAATCTGTGTCCTAAAAGTCCAGAGGGGTTCGTGTAGGTCTAGGATTGGTATTTGAGTTGGCTAGTCTAGCCTGGTCCAGCGTCAATATATATGTGCACCTGGCATCACCGGACTCGCGGGCTATGCCTACGGTCCAGGGCCGTCGGCATAGGTCCATTGCCGTCGGCATAGATCTATGCCTACGGCTGCCGTCGGCATAGCCCCGTCGGCGTAGTATAGCCGTCGGCATAGGAGCATATGCCGACGGCCGTGGGAGAGCCGTCGGCATAGTTTAGCCGTCGGCGTTGTTTTCCGTCTGACGGCAACGGACGGCGCCGTCAACAGCGCTGGCGATTCAGGGGACGACACGTGGCGCATGTATGCCGACGGCTTGGCCGTCGGCATAGATGGAAATCTATGCCGACGGCCTAGCCGTCAGCATACCTGCGCCACGTGTCGTCCCCCGGCTTCTCCTGGCGGCAGGGCTATGCCTACGGCAAATCCGTCGGCATAGATGGAAATCTATGCCGACGGCTTTGCCGTAGGCATATCTCTGCCACGTGGCAGCTCCTGGTTTCTCCTGGCAGCAGGGCTATACCTACGGCAAAGCCGTCTGCATAGTTTTTCATATATGCCTACGGCTTTGCTGTAGGCATAGATGTGCCACGTGGCAAGCCCTGGTAACTCTTGGGCGTATATATGCCGACGGCTTTGCCGTAGGCATAGTTTTTTTTTGTTTTTTTTATTTTCCCTGTTTTCTCTTTTCCAATTCATTTGGCAGCATTTCAAAACAGAACAATATGAAATTATGCAGAAATATGACAACTCATCATGTGAGCATACTCAAGTTCATCTAAACATACTCAAGTTCACCATCATCATCTAAACATACTCAAGTTCATCACATCATCTAAAGATCATCACCGATGGAAGTTCATGAACATAAAAGTAGTGCAAGACATGAAACATGATAAAAGTAGGAATATGAAAGGCATGGCACGATGGCCACATGCACGGAATCATCAAGCAAGAGCACCCCCGCCAAAACCACCACCTCCGCCAAAACCACCACCACCACCTCCGCCAAAACCACCACCACCACCTCCGCCAAAACCGCCATCGCGACCACCACCACTCTGCCAGATCGGAGTGACTGGGGTCGACAGAGCAGGAGTCGAGCCACCGGTCCCCTACATGTTTCAGAAAAGATTCTAACGGTAAATATGATATGATAGTGTTTCATGAACGAGAACTAGTTTGCTAGTAGTTAGGCAAATGTACTAACCGGACCATCACTGCCTAGTGCCACCCATTCATCGAATGTGGGCACGTGTGGGGGTTCTCCCGCAGGTGGTGGTGGGGGTCCCATTTGTGGTGGATCCGCGCGGTTAGTCCAAGACGCCAACATAGCCTGAATGTTAGTTAAACAAGCAAACTAGAAGATCAGAAGGAATGAAAGTGCAAAAATTTAGGTTGGTTTTAAGAGGGCAAAACTAACCGTCATCATCTGACGGTTGTAATCATCGTTTGCCTTCACTCGTTTCAAGTACTCCCGCACCTCGAGATTCCTATGCTCGACAAACTCCTTATATGCCTACATAATTTAGGTTGTTTCTAAGTGAGAAATGCTGAAAATAAACTAAGAATGCAAGATAGAAAAAGATAAAGAGGAAGTACTTACAGCATGCTGGCGGGCTAAGGGAGTCTGTGAACGCCCCGTACTCTCTAACTGGCTCGGGTTGCTAGCCCGAAGCCGTGTGTACGAGATCGAAGGAGTGATCAAGCCATCGAAACACGGATACCGGCCATTCTTCTTCCCCTGGATGGCCACCACCGCCGTGTCGTCGATCTGAGACTGGGCGACCTCAGCAACAGGAACATCCGGATGCAACTCCTGATAGTGATGAATGTAAGACCCCAGGTGCTCCTCGGTCTTGCCGTAGTACTGGCTCTCGCCCTCCTTGCGATGACTCCGCTCGAGGGCCAGCTTCCACGACTCCATGTCTGAGAGCGGCCTCTTCAACTTGTCCTCCTACAACGTCAAATAGAAGTCAGCCATACATAAGAACATGACGTAAAGAAGAACAAAAATGCATCATGCACATAGATATACCTTCATGGCCTTGAAGCCCCAGTGGTTCCTGTTTCCTTGGCCGTGTGTCCCGTCGTCTCCACGGTTAGCCCGGGCCTTGATGCTCTTGGCAGCAAACTCTGCATCAGCGTCGAGCCACCTATCCACCAAACTCGCCCATCCGTCATGCCTTCCATAGCACCAACGAGGAACAACCTATGCAAATTTTGGAAGCATGACATGTGAGCACGAAACATATAGTTGACTGCTTGAAACAATGAAAAGTTAGTAATAGTTACCATCATGAACTACTCCTTGCTCAAGGTAAGTCGTAGCTTCTGCGCATGAGTTTTGGGCATCTTTTGTTGCAGGTAGTAGTGGTAGTACTGCGAGACGGCAACCCAGCGCACCTCGTACTGCAACTGACGAGCTTTCTTCTTCGCAGCCGCAAGCAAGACCACGTCGGCTCTGGCCTTGTGCTCGTCAAGAACTCTATAGAGTTGCTGCAATCATGCAAAAACCAGAAGTAAACAAGGCATGAGTTGAGTGATTCAATGATAAACTATGAACGAAACTGAAGACAAGTGATTCAGAAGAGAACTTACCCAAAATTTGGTGATCACGGCCTTAGCGGTCGTCCCGTACTCCGCGTTGCTGCAAGCCTCGTAGTGGGCCCAGCTCGTGGCCAAAACCCGCTGCTGCGGGTCCCTGTCTGGCCGCGGGCAGAATAGGCCAGGCCAAAACTCCTTCAACAGGACAGTGATAAGGCCGTTCGGTTTACGGCCCTTTCTGTGAAGGATCCAGTTTCTGCAAAAGAATCAAATGATTGCCATGTGTACAATAAGAAAATGTTGTCATGTGTTGAAAATATGATTGAGAGGCACTTACTCTGTCCCCACAGGTTCAATGAGCCACTTGTGCTCCTCGATAGAAGGTGGTGTAGGTAGTCCGGCATTACCACGCAGCCACCCCTGCGAAGAACCCGGTGGCAAGTCACCCCACAACGCGGGATCAACCTCCCCTCCACCCTCCTCGGCCTCCTCCTCACCCTCCTCCTCGGCCTCCTCCTCCTCGCCATCAGGAACATACTCCTCCTCCTCAGACTCAGAAGGTGCCTCTGTATAGGAGGGCATCAAAGAAGACCCTCCTATTTCAGACACGGCCTAGAGTTTTTTGCCCCGGTTGCCTCTCCCCCCACCTCCTCCTCCTCTAGGGGCTCTCCCCCCACCGCCTCCTCCTCTAGGGTCTCCTCCCCCGACCCCTCCACCTCCCTGTGAGGTGTCATCCTCGCGTAGTCGGGAGGGAACCTTGTGGGCTCGTCCACTCCGAGTAAGTCCTTTAAATTTACTGAGGAAACTAGCGCCGCTGGACTTGCCCATGATTATTAAACCTGCATTGAGAAGAGAATAAACAATTAGTAAGGATATCAATTAAACAAGCATACAGGAAAAACATTAATACCAGAAGAGCACATTAAGCATACTATTGTAATGATCATTAAAAGAACTTACATTTTCTAGAACCCATATGAATCATCACTACTGTAATCTATTTGTGGACC
The DNA here is from genome assembly GCF_002162155.2 of Triticum dicoccoides. Taxonomy (NCBI): domain Eukaryota; kingdom Viridiplantae; phylum Streptophyta; class Magnoliopsida; order Poales; family Poaceae; genus Triticum; species Triticum dicoccoides. Next base: position 697,395,430 of record NC_041392.1, on the reverse strand, counting down.
GGTCTCATCATCACTATCACGCATATCTTCTTCGTTGTCTGACGGAGGTGGAGGCTCTTCCTCATCGTCAGCGTCTTCATTTAACTTTTCAAGCATAATTATGTCTCTTTGATTCACAACTGCCTCACCATCAATCCGTCCGTCGTCGTCGTTTGGGTCCAGGTCAACATAACCCAAGTCATCATCCTCGTTCCTTCGGACCACGTCATCATGTTCCTCTTGATAGAACACTCCCTCGTATGTCATGGGGTTTATGTTGTAGTAATCATCATCGTTCGGGTCCGGTAGCTTACCATGCGGCGACACCTTGAACACAACTTCCCAACCCTTTAGGTACTCTTTCTGGCATGGGTAAGGCAGATAATATACTTGTGTGGCCTGGGTAGCAGCGATAAAGAGATCAGCTCCGGCATAGACGGTTGATGGTTTAACTTCAACTAAACCAACAGAAGGCGTATGTCTCAGACCCTTTTTGGGGTCGAACCATCGGCATTTGAACACAGTTAGACTTAGGTGTTCGCGGCCACGTTTGAATGTAAGCTCGTATATTTTTCCTACCCTTCCGTAGTAATCTACTTTATTATCTCCTTCAGTGAAGACTCCGGTATTTATGGTTTTGGGATCAGGCTGACTGTTCTGGTGCTCCTCTGTATGGAAGCGATACCCATTCACATCATACTTTTCGCATGTCATGACGACGGGATCAAAACCCATAGAAACCCATCTCAATTCTTCATCCATTGATCCGGTCGGATCATTTCCCTACAAGTTTAATTGAAATTATAGGGTGCATGAGTTTAATTGAAATTATAGGGTGCATGAGTTTAATTGAAATTATAGGGTGCATGAGTTTAATTGAAAGTGTGAAAAATTACTTTCTCCATGAACCACGCAACGAAATTTTTCCTTCCATCAGCACCCTTTCGGAGAAGAGCAAGTGCCTCCGCTTCAGTAGGAGGCAGCATTCCCGTCCATTCTTCTTCAACGAATCGACTACAATAAGAAAAGCGGTATAAGAACTAGGCAAAGTGAACATAACGAATTGACTCAAAGAATGGTGCTAAGGTATTACCTCATCCACTCATCCTCAACTTCCTTGATGTTGTGCAAGATATAGAACATGACATCCTCCCACTCATCTCGTGGCATGAGATAAGGTTTCGAGCATCCAGCCCTACCACCTTGCCCGATGAATAGAGGCAACTTGGGTTTATACTTGGGTTCTTCTGTATTGTATCGAGACACCTTATTGTGCAACGTGGGAACATGGTCCGGATAGTAGGCTGTCCTGAGGTCTGCCACCTCCTCTAGGATAACTGCCTCAGCTATGGAAGCTTCAATCTTAGCTTTGTTTCCACATTTCTGTCTCAGATGCTTGTTCTGTCTCTCAGGGCCGTAGTGCCAACGATTCTGCACAGGGCCCCCCAACAATACCTCGTTCGGGAGGTGCAAAATGAGATGTGTCATCGGAGTAAAGAAGCCTGGCGGGAAGATCTTCTCTAGCTTGCATATCAACTCCGGCGCCTTCTTATGCATTTCTTTTATCTTCTCAGGACATACTTCTTTAGCACAAAGCGTGCGGAAGAAATGGCTTAACTCCGCAAGCACACGCCAGACACGCTCGGGAACATAGCCCCGAACCATCACCGGCATAATCCGCTCAATCCATACATGATAGTCATGACTCTTGAGCCCGGTCACTCTGCCCGTTGAAAGATTGACCCCCTTACTTATATTCGACGCATAACCATCAGTGAACTTCACGACGTGTTTCAGCCACTTGAATGCCTCCATCTTATGATCCTTTTTAAGTACGAAGTCAGCATCTGGCTTGAACCAAGATTTTTGACTGCCTGTGGGAGGCTGCATGTGTAGACGTGGTCTATCACAAATATTCTGTTGATCAACTCTAGCATTAACATTATCCTTTGTCTTATCAGGAATGTTGAGGATCGTGCGAAAAAGGGACTCTGCGACATTCTTTTCGGTGTGCATCACGTCTATGTTGTATGGAAGTTTGAGGTCCTTAAAATAGGGAAGCTGCGTGAAGGGGGTAATGTGAGTCCAGTTGTGCGTCTCACCATATCCTTCAAAAAAATTCCCTTTACCTTTTCCTTTTCCTTTGCCCTCGCCCTCGTCTTCGCCTGTGGCTTTGCCTTTGCCTTTGCCTTTGCCTTTCCCTTCACCGGCAGGCTTAAGAGCTTTCAGATGAGCAAGCACATCCGCACCAGAAAACATTGGAATCTCGTTTACTTCATGGACAACTTTGCCTTTTGTGAAGTTCTTCTTGTCTTCCCTATCAGGATGGTCTGGAGGGAGGAACTGTCGATGCAGGTCAAATGCAACATCCTTGCCACCCTTCTTCAGCCAAATGAAAATCAAGGCCTGCATGCACACTGGGCAAGGATCTTTCCACTTGTACACCATCCGCAGAACAAGGCATAACCGGGAAAGTCATGCATGCAATATTGTAGCCAAACTTTCATCAAGAAATTTTTCTGCAGATGTCGGTCGTATGTCAACCTCGGGAAGTACCAAGAATGGTGCAAATCATCCACCAACGGCTGCATAAACACACTCAAATTCTTCCCCGGATATTCAGGCCCCGGAATTATAAGCGACAGGAACATGGTCTTGCGTTGCATTATGGCGCCGGGAGGGAGATTCAGCGGAATAACAAATACGGGCCAACAGCTGTATGGATTAGACGACATACCATATGGATTGAACCCATCACCTGTTATAGCAATTCTGACATTCCCAGCCTCGGCTGCTTCCTCCGGGTACTCTATATCGAATGACTTCCATGCTTCACCTCCTGATGGATGTACAATTTTTTTAGGATTGTACCTTTTCCCTTCCTTGTGCCACTTCATCATTTTGGCAGACTCCTCGGTGATGAAAAGGCGCTGCAATCTTCTTATAAAATCAAGATACCGAAGAACCTTCACAGGGATTTTTAGCTGCTGCTTCTGACCATGCTTATCGACCACCTCAATATACCGAGAGGAACCGCACTTCCTACAGTACTTGTCATCCGCATACTCATGCCTAAACAAAAGGCAATTCTTTGGACAAACATGTATTTTCTCATAGTCCATCGAGAGCGCCTTCATGATTTTCTTCGTACCGTACATGGTTTTCGGCAGTTCATGGCCCTCAGGCAGGCTGTTAGCCCATACTCCCAGAAATGCTTCGAAGCAACCTCGGCTACAGCCGTACTCAGCCTTGACTGCCATCAGTTGCGAGATGGCATCCAGCACAGACAGCTTGGCACCCTCATAGAGAGGTTTCTTTGACGAGGCCAAGATTTCCAGCAAGGCCTTTGCGGTTTCCTCCGGCTCCTCCGGTTCATTCGCTGAATGTGACGGAGGTGTCGGCTGTGCAGCAAAGACATCATCTAGCATGTCTCTAACCCCATCGTCCTCATAACCAGCGACGCATTGTCGTATCACATCCTCTCTACCACGGTCCCGCTGGGAAAAGTTTATCGGCATATTAAAGTTGGGCATAAATCCATGTGTGCGAAGGTGCTTAGTCATCTCACTCTTATCTCTGCGAATACGCCTCTTACATCTGGCACACGGGCATTCTGGCACCATCCTCATTGGACTACGGAATATCTCTTTCAAAAACACATCAGTTTTGTCGACCCACTCTGTTGTTACTTGATTCCTACGGAAAAACCCACTATACATCCACTGATTATCTGCCATCTCTGCTTTATTGGAAGCCACACAACAAAATTAAGGATTCATTTAAATTACTCACATCAATATTTTATTTTTTACAAGGTTGACAAGAAACGACATTTAATCCACCTACATCTCTAATAGGTAAAGATGGGTCCTAATCCCACCCGAGAATGTGTAGATTGAGTACGTTGTCCATGCTCTACCCCATTCCGAGACAAAATTTCGGCAGCACCTCCCCGCTGTTCTCCAAATACACGTCTCGGCAAAATGCCAAGAGAATGTGCATCCGGAGAACAACAGGGAGGCGCCGCCGAAATCCTGTCTCGGAACGGGGTAGAGCATGAACAACGTACCCAATCTACACATCCTCGGGATGTCCGTGGAAAGCGCTGGACAATCCGAAAGAGCTGCGGTGATAAATATGCAATTGAATGCATATTTATCGATGCAACCCTTTCGGACGGGAGACCTAGGTTACGCGACTTGATGTGAAAATTTAATCTAGTGACATGGAAAAAAAGTGGACGAGGTCATGGAATTGTTGCTCACCCTCCGATGTAGTCGATCAAAGGAGACGGACGATCGTGGACCAACACCTCCAACGTCGACAATCACTCCACGAAGATGGAACACCACAAATCCTGTTAATTACACCGAGTGAAAAAAATTTAGGTCATCACCTCACATTAAGCATTGATACTTTTAACTATGAAAAAAATCATGTTTCGTCAAGTGTCAAATTTTGTCCTTCAATTTTTTTGCAACATCATCATGATTAAATAACCACTGATCATATCATAATTTTGCAG
>NC_041392.1:697388494-697389443 GCF_002162155.2 Triticum dicoccoides | reverse complement strand
GGCGGCAGCGCAGGTCGGGGTCGGGGGGTGCGGCGGCGGCAGCTCGGGGTGTGGGGAGACAGTGAGTGGATGGGGGGTAACGCGAGTGGATAAGGTCAACTATGCCGACGGCTAAGCCGTCGGCATAGCTCAGGGCGCCACGTGGCACCTATGCCGACGGCTTAGCCGTAGGCATACTTTTTTTTCTTTTTTATTAACCACGTCACCGATCCGCGTACAAGCTTCCCTATGGCCGCAGCTATGCCGACGGCTTTGCCGTCGGCATATTTTTATTTTTACTTTTCTTATTTTGTATAAATTTTATAATGTTTTCTTATTTTTTATAAATATTTTAATGTTTTCTTATACATATTTTTTACATGCATAATTATTTAAAATGTACCATACATTTTCTTTAATGATTTGAAACATTATTTTTAATGACATGATCTTTTTTTATACAACAATTTTCTAAAATATCACGTATATTTTTTTCTATGGTCTCGTGAAAGGTGATACATAGGAGAGCAACTGACTGAGGGGTACCGTTACCGAGTGCCTGATCCGGTAACTATGCGAGTGCCTGATCCGTCTACTACCGTGTCATCATCGTCCGTTAAGGGGGGCCACGCCCCGGAGACGCGTGCCGCCTCTTCGGACATGCCACCACACCACCCCGCATGTATGAGGGCCCGGTGCGACGCTCCGGTGGCATTGCTACCCCCCCCAGGGCCCCCGACCCGCCTAACCCTGTAGCGTTTGACCACGGGATCTAGCCCTTTGACTTTGCACGGACGGGATTTGACCAGTGGACCTCTCCACCCGGTTGTGTTAGGTCAGCCCATAGGAACACTTTGGAGCAACATCCGGGCCAGACCCACAGCAAGATCCCCTCCGTGTAGACCCGACGCGTCCGTTTCCCCCCTCCAGGTGCCGGCGGTGGCGCCGTCCGTGAGGGGGGCCAAACCCC
>NC_041392.1:697386487-697388484 GCF_002162155.2 Triticum dicoccoides | reverse complement strand
GGAGACGCGTGCCGCCTCTTCGGACATGCCACCACACCACCCCGCATGTATGAGGGCCCGGTGCGATGCTCCGGTGGCATTGCTACCCCCAGGGCCCCCGTCCCGCCTAGCCCTGTAGCGTTTGACCACGGGATCTAGCCCTTTGACTTTGCACGGACGGGCTTTGACCAGCGGACCTCCCCACCCGGTTTTGTTAGGTCAGCCCATAGGAACACTTTGGAGCAACATCCGGGCCAGACCCACAACAAGATCCCCTCCGTGTAGACCCGACGCGTTCGTTTCCCCCCTCCAAGTGCCGGCGGCGGCGCCGTCCGTGAGGGGAGGCACACCCCAGACACGCGTGCCGGGCGTTTGCAACCACCACAACACTTCCAAACTCGTGAGAGGCCGCCTACGCAAGATTTGGCGGCATGCTAGCCCCCGGAGGCCGCCGGCCACAACCGTAGACGCGCGAAGGGCAATCCGCGTAGAGGGAATTTTTCGGATACTTCTCCATCACCAATAATTATGAAAAAAATATTATCGTTCCTATAGCACATGTGCCCACGTCGTGCAAAAAACTCATGATTTTATCGCGCTCCGAGTATTTAATAATATTCACGCCGCATCGTTACCGCAGAATGGCTACTACCGTGTCATCGCCGTCCGTGAGGGGGGCCACGCCCCGGAGACACGTGCCGCCTCTTCGGACATGCCACCACACCATCCCGCATGTATGAGGGCCCGGTGCGATGCTCCGGTGGCATTGCTACCCTCCGAGGGCCCCCGTCACGCCTAACCCTGTAGCGTTTGACCAAGGGATCTAGCCCTTTGACTTTGCACGGACGGGATTTGACCAGTGGACCTCTCCACCCGGTTGTGTTAGGTCAGCCCATACGAACACTTTGGAGCAACATCCGGGCCAGACCCACAGCAAGATACCCTCTGTGTAGACCCGACGCGTCCGTTTCCCCCCTCCAAGTGCCGGCGGTGGCGCCGTCCGTGAGGGGGGCCAAACCCCGGAGACGCGTGCCACCTCTTCGGACATGCCACCACACCACCCCGCATGTATGAGGGCCCGGTGCGACGCTCCGGTGGCATTGCTACCCCCCCCCAGGGCCCCTGTCCTCCCTAACCCTAGAGCGGTTGACCACGAGATCTTGCCCTTTGACTTTCCACGAACAGGCTTTGAACAGTGGACCTCTCCACCCGGTTGTGTTAGGTCAGCTCAGAGGGACACCTGGGAGCAACATCCGGGCCAAACCGACAGCTACATCCCCTCCGTGTAGACCCGATGCGTCCGTTTCCCCCCTCCAGGTGCCGGCGGCGCCGCCGTCCGTGAGGGGGGGCACACCCGGACACGCGTGCCGGGCGTTTGCAACCACCACAACACTTCCGAACACATGAGAGGCTGCCTACGCAAGATTTGGCGGCATGCTAGCCCCCGGAGGCCGCCGGCCACAGCCGTAGATGCGCGAAGGGCAATCCGCGTAGAGGGGATTTTTCGGATACTTCTCCATCACCAAAAATTATGAAAAAAATATTATCGTTCCTATAGCACATGTGCACACGTCGTGCAAAAAAAACTCATGATTTTATCGCGCTCCGAGTATTTAATAATATTCACGCCGCATCGTTACCGCAGAATGGCTACTACCGTGTCATCGCCGTCCGTTAGGGGGGGCCACGCCCCGGAGACGCGTGCCGCCTCTTCGGACATGCCACCACACCACCCCGCATGTATGAGGGCCCGGTGCGACACTCCGGTGGCATTGCTACCCCCCAGGGCCCCCGACCCGCCTAACCCTATAGCGTTTGACCACGGGATCTAGCCCTTTGACTTTGCACGGACGGGATTTGACCAGTGGACCTCTCCACCCGGTTGTGTTAGGTCAGCCCATAGGAACACTTTGGAGCAACATCCGGGCTAGACCCACAGCAAGATCCCCTCCGTGTAGACCCGACGCGTCCGTTTCCCCCCTCTAGGTGCCGGCGGTGGCGCCGTCCGTGAGGGGGGC
>NC_041392.1:697385895-697386344 GCF_002162155.2 Triticum dicoccoides | reverse complement strand
CCACGAGATCTTACCCTTTGACTTTCCACGGACAGGCTTTGAACAGTGGACCTCTCCACCCGGTTGTGTTAGGTCAGCTCAGAGGGACACCTGGGAGCAACATCCGGGCCAAACCGACAGCTACATCGCCTCCGTGTAGACCCGATGCGTCCGTTTTCCCCCTCCAGGTGCCGGCGGCGGCGCCGTCCGTTAGGGGGGCCACGCCCCTGAGATGTGTGCCGCCTCTTTGAACATGCCACAACACCACCTCGCACATGTATGAGGGTCCGGTACGATGCTCCGGTGGCATTGCTACCCCCCCCCAGGGCCCCCGTCCCGCCTAACCGTGGAGCGGTTGACCACGAGATCTAGCCTTTTGACTTCCCACGGACGGTCTTTGACCAGTGGACCTCTGCACCCGGTTGTGTCAGGTCACCCGTAGGGACACCCGGGAGCAACATCCGGGCCAA
>NC_041392.1:697288614-697385812 GCF_002162155.2 Triticum dicoccoides | reverse complement strand
CGACGCGTCCGTTTCCCCCCTCCAGGTGCCGGCGCCGTCCATGAGGGGGGCACACCGCGGACGTGAGGGGGGTCACACTCTGGAGATGGGTGTCGGGCGTTTGCAACCGCCACAAAACTTTTGTCGGCATAGTTGTTTTTGATTTTAATAAAATATAATGGTCTATATTCAAAAGAACATGACCGCACATTATTAACGTGCTCGAAAAAATACAAACCATATATATATATATATATATATATATATATATATATATATATATATATATATTCATAATATATGAAAAAATACAAACTACATATATATTCATATGTATGTTTATATTTAACATGCTACATGTTAGTTTATATAATAATACATAAAAAAGCTTTAAAAAATACATATGAAAAAAAAGTCTACCTATGCCGACGGCTATGCCGTCGACATAGAGACGGCCAGGTTTTAGGCGGCGGGCGGCGTGCCGCGGATCGCTGACGTGGCATGTATGCCGACGGCAGCCGTCGGCTTAGCTCATGGACGGTGCGCCGCGGATCTGTGACGTGGCATGATGATATATGCCGACGGCCGACCGTCCAGGCCGTCGGCATAGATTTGACGACGTTAGCCGCTGGTCACGGGCGGGGTCGCCGGGCCCACGGGTATGCCGACGGCCTAGTTATGCCGACGGCTGTTGTCGCCATGTTCGCAGCTGGGCCGACGACATATGTATGCCGACGGGTGCCGTCGGCTTACCTCGTGGTAGCCCGACGGCCAAGGTACACCGACGGCCAAGACGTGGCTGTCGGCATAACGCGAAGTAGGCCGACGGCAGCCGTCGGCATTGATTTGGCCGTCGGGGTAGGGCCAGTTTCCGGTAGTGTGGGTGGTGAGTTTTGTAACACCGTGAGTCAAAAAAAAGGAGAAAATAAAAAGAGGGAAAAGAGAGGCACGATAGCCTTTGGCAAAAGATTTTGCATGTGCGTGTTCATCGTAATTTGATGTGATTGATCCTGTGGACGAAATTTCAATAATTGGTATTTAGAGCAAGGTTCGGATTTGAAGCCGCGCTTACCCGGGGTGGCGATTATCTGGCACCTCGGGGTGGGCAATAAAGTCACTGGGAGATGCAACGATAAGGAGGACCTAGCGATCGTCGTTTAGTGGAGCGACAAGGAGGGGAGGGAGACGGCAGGCTGTTGTCAGGCGGCGGATGGAGATCGATGACGGGAGCGGTGGTGCCGAGGCGCGGTGCCGGCAAGTCGTCAAGATCGTTGTCTGCGGGAGATGGACGAGTTTAGGAGTCGTGCGAGTTTGCGCGACTGGTCATCGTCGTGTCAGTGAGCCGTCGTCAGCGTCGTCATATCCAAGTGTTCATCTATGTGAGGAGGCATTGAAGATGAAGCGTATCCAAGTCGTCTATGTGTCTTGATGAGAGATCAAATTCAACTATGTGGGGACTGTAAACCAGTGAAGGTGAGTCTCTTCAATGAGACCATGTCTCGACATGAGGTTGGGGTGCATGGTGTAGTGCACGGAATGGTGTGATCCATAAGGAGCCGGCATGTATCTTACTAGGGTGGATGATTAAGTTCACCGCATGATGTATTCCACAGGTTACTAGCGAGGCTGGGTAGTCCAAGGCATATTTGAGGTGGTCTGTAAATTCGCCAACTTAAAATTGGGAGGAGATTATTGTGATCGTGAAGTCTAGTAATTTAACTTGTCATGATACAAGCGAATGAGTCGACAAGAGATGAATTATCAATGAGCCAAGATCAAAGAAGCACAAGGAGATGACATGTCAAGATTAAGGAGAGATTGTTAGGTATAATCTTCAGATGTAATCCGGTAAGATAGGTTAGTTTCCTAGTTGAGTCAGTACGTGAATAAGTAGTATTTGATGTCCAAGTCTTGTCCACGATTAGATTACTCAGGACAATTCGTCCGTGTCCTAGTGTTACTGGACGTCTAGTAGTAAGAGTCCAGAGGTGTTCGTCTAGATCTAGGATTGGTATTTGAGTCGGCTAGTCTAGCCTGGTCCAGCCTCAATATATATGTGCACCTGGGTCGTGAGTTTTATAACACCGTGAGTCAGAAAAAGAAGAAAATAAAAAGAGAGAAAAAATAGGTATGACATGTGCCTTTGGCCAAAAAAAAATTACGCATATGTTCATCATGATTTGATATGATTGATTCTATGGGCGAAATTCCAACACACCTCTGTTCTTACCAACGTTATACGTGTACATAAACTCGCAAATTGGCTGTTCTGCTTCTCTCCCAAGACAGTATCCAGGACGTGTCTGTACTCTACTGAGTAATACTGCTAAGAAACAATGAAGACTGGTTTGTGTACCGTTGCTCTGGCCGTGACCACAGTACTGCTCTTTTACTCGACGGGAATAAATGAAGTCTCATGCACATGTACAACTCAATATTCGTCAGCCTTCAAAGTAAGGACCACCTGAGATCTTACTCCATCCTCCAGTTATCCAATATACTACCCCCTATTACTAAATGAGATCTTTTAGGGTACATCAGATCTCGGGTGCCGTTCCAAAGATTATTCCACGGAGGGCCGACGGCCGGCGCGGAGCTGGAGACGGAGCAGCCGGCCCTCTGCGACTGAGGAGACGGCCGCCGGGCTGCTGGGGCGGCAGCGTCGCTAGCAGCACTAGTAGAAAAAGGGACATTTGTCCCGGTTCATAAGGCCCATCTGTCCCGATTGCGGAACCGGGACTAAAGGGTCGTTACTAATGCCCTTGGCCTTTAGTCCCGGTTCTTATACGAACCGGGACAGATGGGCCTTCATGTGGCCACTGTGGCGAGCCCAGGCATGAGGGTCTTTAGTCCCGGTTGGTGGCACCAAGCGGGACAAATAGGCATCCACGCGTCAGCTGTTCAGTGGCTATGGTTTTTGTTTTTTTCCTGAAAGGGTGGGGGTGGATTTGGGGTTTTTGTATGGTTAATTAAGGTGTTTCATATATTGTATTAGGTAGCTAATTAATTAATAGAGAGAATTGTCCTTTCTTATCTCCGTGCTTGGTCGACGCTACGTACTATACGTATAAAGAGGCCCTCGACACGCTAGCTAGTAAGAAAATGAAGGAAACAATTAAGTACAGAAGTTCGTCATGCATACCGAGAGAAGTGATCGACCTCTCCTTCTCCGAGAGATTGGTCGAACAACAAGTTTTCGTATTATCTATCCGACGCTACTGGCTACATACATATACAATATGTAATATCTGTTACAATCCCCTAGCATCTAAAATCAAGTTCCACATGGTATTCTCCGGCTTTATAGATGTCGTGGTTAAGAAAGAATCGCGCTAATTCCTCTTGAATTGCTTTCATGCGATCTTCTGGTAGGAGTTCATTCCGCATCTCCCACGTCTAATTTGAAGAAAGGGGTTAATACATATATATGAATGAAACTCAACAGAAATGATGGTGTAATAAAATGAAATTGTGAATATTATTGCTTACGCACATCAAATTGTCTTTTAGAGTAGCCCCGCTTATCTTTGCAAGTCGCGTTGTAGATGAACTCGCACACGTAGTATTGATAACCCACAAGTATAGGGATCGCAACAGCTTTCGAGGGTAGAGTATTCAACCGAAATTTATTGATTCGACACAAGGGGAGTCAAAGAATATTCTCAAGTATTAGCAGCTGAGTTGTCAATTCAACCACACCTGGAAACTTAGTATCTGCAGCAAAGTGTTTAGTAGCAAAGTAATATGATAGTGGTGGTAGCGGCAACAAAAGTAAAGACAACAAACGTAATGTTTTTGGTATTTTGTAGTGATTGTAACAACAACAGCGGGAAAGTAAATAAGCGAGAATCAGTATATGGAAAACTCGTAGGCACCGGATCAGTGATGGATAATTATGCCGGATGCGGTTCATCATGTAACAATCATAACATAGGGTGACACAGAACTAGCTTCAATTCATCAATGTAATGTAGGCATGTATTCCGTATATAGTCAAAGATGCTTATGGAAAAGAACTTGCATGACATCTTTTGTCATACCCTCCCGTGGCAGCGGGGTCCTATTGGAAACTAAGGGATATTAAGACCTCCTTTTAATAGAGAACCAGAACAAAGCATTAGCACATAGTGAATACATGAACTCCTCAAACTATGATCATCACCGGGAGTGGTCCCGATTATTGTCACTTCGGGGTTGCCGGATCATAACACATAGTAGATGACTACAGACTTGTAAGATAGGATCAAGAACTCACATATATTCATGAAAACATAATAGGTTCAGATCTGAAATCATGGCACTCGGGCCCTAGTGACAAGCATTAAGCATAGCAAAGTCATAGCAACATCAATCTCAGAACATAATGGATACTAGGGATCAAACCCTAACAAAACTAACTCGATTACATGATAAATCTCATCCAACCCATCACCGTCCAGCAAGCCTATGATGCAATTACTCACGCACAGCGGTGAGCATCATGAAATTGGTGATGGAGGATGGTTGATGATGACGATGGCGACGAATCCCCCTCTCCGAAGCCCCGAACGGACTCCAGATCAGCCCTCCCGAGAGGTTTTAGGGCTTGGCGGCGGCTCCGTATCGTAAAACGCGATGATTTCTTCTCTCTGATTTTTTTCTCATCGAAACTCAATATATGTAGGTGGAGTTGGAGTCGGAGACGCAACAGGAGGCCCATGAGGTAGGGGGCGCGCCTTGGAGGGGGGGACGGGCGCCCCCCACCCTCGTGAGAAGGGTGTGGGCCCCCCGGTCTTCATCTTTGGCGAGGATTTTTTATTATTTTTTCTAAGATGTTCCGTGGAGTTTCAGGTCATTCCGAGAATATTTGTTTTCTGCACATAAAACAACATCGTGGTAATTCTGCTGAAAACAGCGTCAGTCCGGGTTAGTTCCATTCAAATCATACAAGTTAGAGTCCAAATTAAGAGAAAAAGTGTTTGGAAAAGTAGATATGACGGAGACGTATCAACTCCCCCAAGCTTAAACCCTTGCTTGTCCTCAAGCAATTCAGTTGACAAACTGAAAGAAAGAAAGAAAAACTTTTACAAACTCTGTTTGCTCTTGTTGTTGTAACTATGTCAAGGCAGCATTCAAGTTTTCAGCATAGATCATAACTAACCACATTTGGAATAATTCTTAGGTCTCACAATTACTCACATCAATAGCATAATCAACTAGCAAGTTATAATAGTAAATCTCGGATGACAACACTTTCTCAAAACAATCATAATATGGTATAACAAGATGGTATCTCGCTAGCCCTTTCTGAGACCGCAAAACATAAATGCAGAGCACCTTTAAAGATCAAGGACTGACTATACATTGTAATTCATGGTAAAAGATATCCAATCATAGTCATACCCAATATAGATTAACAGTGATGGATGCAAATGACAGATGTGCTCTCCAGCTAGTGCTTTTTAATAAGAGGGTGATGACTCAACATAAAAGTAAATGGATAGGCCCTTCGCAGAGGGAAGTAGGGATTTGCAGAGGTGCCAGAGCTCGGTTTTGAAATAGAGATAAATTGTATTTTGAGCGGTATACTTTCATTGTCAACGTAACAACTAAGAGATGGCGATATCTTCCATGCTAAACACATCATAGGCGTTTCTCAAACAGAATGGTAAAGTTTATACTCCCCCTCCACCAACAAGCATCAATCCATGGCTTTCTCGAAACAACGAGTGCCTCCTGTTGGAAATATGAGCTAGAGGCAATAATAAAAGGATTATTATTATATTTCCTTGTTCATGATAATTGTCTTTTATTCATGCTATAATTGTGTTATCCGGAAATCATAATACATGTGTGAATACATAGACACCAACATGTCCCTAGTAAGCCTCTAGTTGACTAGCTCGTTGATCAACAGATAGTCATGGTTTCCTGACTATGGACATTGGATGTCATTGATAACGAGATCACATCATTAGGAGAATGATGTGATGGACAAGACCCAATCCTAAATATAGCGCAAGATCGTATAGTTCGTTTGCTAGAGTTTTTCCAATGTAAAGTATCTTTTCCTTAGACCATGAGATCGTGTAACTCCCGGATACCGTAGGAGTGCTTTGGGTGTACCAAACGTCACAACGTAACTGGGTGACTATAAAGGTATACTACGGGTATCTCCAAAAGTGTCTGTTGGGTTGACACGGATCAAGACTGGGATTTGTCACTCCGTATGACGGAGAGGTATCTCTGGGCCCACTCGGTAATGCATCATCACAATGAGCTCAAAGTGACCAAGTGTCTGGTCACGGGATCATGCATTAGGGTACGAGTAAAGTGACTTGCCGGTAACGAGATTGAACGAGGTATTGGGATACCAACGATCGAATCTCGGGCAAGTAACGTACCGATTAACAAAGGGAATTGTATACGGGGTTGCTTGAATCCTCGACATCGTAGTTCATCCGATGAGATCATCGAGGAGCATGTGGGAGCCAACATGGGTATCCAGATCCCGCTGTTGGTTATTGACCGGAGAGCCATCTCGGTCATGTCTACATGTCTCCCGAACTTGTAGGGTCTACACACTTAAGGTTCAGTGACGCTAGGGTTGTAGAGATATGAATATGCAGTAACCCGAAAGTTGTTCGGAGTCCCGGACGAGATCCTGGACGTCACGAGGAGTTCCGGAATGGTCCGGAGGTGAAGAATTATATATAGGAAGTGCAGTTTCGGCCATCGGGAGAGTTTCGGGGGTCACCGGTATTGTACCAGGACCACCAGAAGGGTCCCGGGGGTCCACCGGGTGGGGCCACCCATCCCGGAGGGCCCCATGGGCTAAGTGGGGAGGGGAACCAGCCCATAGTGGGCTGGTGCGCCCCCCTTGGCCCACCCCATGCGCCTAGGGTTGGGAACCCTAGGGTGGGGGGGGGGGGCGCCCCACCTAGCTTGGGGGTGTTGGAAATATGCCCTAGAGGCAATAATAAAAGTATCATTATTATATTTCCTTGTTCATGATAATTGTCTTTTATTCATGCTATAACTGTATTATCCGGAAATCGTAATACACGTGTGAATACATAGACCACAATATGTCCCTAGTGAGCCTCTAGTTGACTAGCTCGTTGTGATCAACAGATAGTCATGGTTTCCTGGCTATGGACATTGGATGTCGTTGATAACGGGATCACATCATTAGGAGAATGATGTGATGGACAAGACCCAATCCTAAGAGTAGCACAAAAGATTGTGTAGTTCATTTGCTAGAGCTTTGCCAATGTCAATTATCTCTTCCTTCGACCATGAGAGCGTGTAACTCCTGGATACCGTAGGAGTGCTTTGGGTGTATCAAACGTCACAACGTAACTGGGTGACTATAAAGGTGCACTACAGGTATCTCCGAAAGTATCTATTGTTTTATGCGGATCGAGACTGGGATTTGTCACTCCGTGTAAACGGAGAGGTATCTCTGGGCCCACTCGGTAGGACATCATCATATGCGCAATGTGACCAAGGAGTTGATCACGGGATGATGTGTTACGGAACGAGTAAAGTGACTTGCCGGTAACGAGATTGAACAAGGTATTGGATACCGACGATCGAATCTCGGGCAAGTAACATACCGATAGACAAAGGGAATTGAATATGGGATTGATTAAGTCCTTGACATCGTGGTTCATCCGATGAGGTCATCGTGGAACATGTGGGATCCATCATGGGTATCCAGATCCCGCTGTTGGTTATTGACCGGAGAACGTCTCGGTCATGTCTACATGTCTCCCGAACCCGTAGGGTCTACACACTTAAGGTTCGATGACGCTAGGGTTATAAAGGAAGTTTGTATGTGGTTACCGAATGTTGTTCGGAGTCCCGGATGAGATCTCGGACGTCACGAGGATTTCCGGAATGGTCCGGAGGTAAAGATTTATATATGGGAAGTCCTATTTTGGCCACCGGAAAATGTTCGGGATTTTTCGGTATTGTACCGGGAAGGTTCTAGAAGGTTCCGGAGTGGGGCCCACCTGCATGGGGGGACCCACATGGACGTGGGTAGTGGGGGCAAGGCCCCACGCCCCTGGTCAAGGCGCACCAAGATCCCCCCTTAGAAGGAATAAGATCATATCCCGAAGGGATAAGATCAAGATCCCTAAAAAGGGGGGATAACAATCGGTGGGGAAGGAAATAATGAGATTTCTTTCCTCCCACCTTGGCCAATGCCCCAATGGACTTGGAGGGCAAGAAACCAGCCCCTCCACCCCTATATATAGTGGGGAGGCGCATGGGAGCCACAGACGAAGTTCTGGCACAGCCCCACCTCTCTCCCTACTCCTCCTCTCCCATGGTGCTTGGCGAAGCCCTGCTGGATTGCCACGCTCCTCCACCACCACCACGCCGTTGTGCTGCTGTTGGATGGAGTCTTCCTCAACATCTCCCTCTCTCCTTGCTGGATCAAGGCGTGGGAGACGTCACCGGGCTGTACGTGTGTTGAACGCGGAGGTGCCGTCCGTTCGGCACTAGGATCATCGGTGATTTGAATCACGACGAGTACGACTCCATCAACCCCGTTCACTTGAAAGCTTCCGCTTAGCGATCTACAAGGGTATGTAGATGCACTCTCCTTCCCCTCGTTGCTGGTTTCTCCATAGATAGATCTTGGTGACACGTAGGAAAATTTTTGAATTTCTGCTACGTTCCCCAACAGTGGCATCATGAGCTAGGTCTATTGCGTAGATTCTTTGCACGAGTAGAACACAAAGTAGTTGTGGGCGTTGATTTTGTTCAATATGCTTACCGTTACTAGTCCAATCTTGTTTCGATGGTATTGTGGGATGAAGCGGCCCGGACCGACCTTACACGTACTCTTACGTGAGACAGGTTCCACGGATTGACATGCACTTGGTGCATAAGGTGGCTAGCGGGTGCCAGTCTCTCCCACTTTAGTCGGAACGGATTCGATGAAAAGGGTCCTTATGAAGGGTAAATAGAAATTGACATATCACGTTGTGGTTTTGCGTAGGTAAGAAACATTCTTGCTAGAAACCCATAGCAGCCACGTAAAACATGCAACAACAATTAGAGGACGTCTAACTTGTTTTTGCAGGGTATGCTATGTGATGTGATATGGCCAAGAAGAATGTGATGAATGATATGTGATGTATGAGATTGATCATGTTCTTGTAATAGGATTCACGACTTGCATGTCGATGAGTATGACAACCGGCAGGAGCCATAGGAGTTGTCTTTATTTATTGTATGACCTGCGTGTCATTGAAGAACGCCATGTAAACTACTTTACTTTATTGCTAAACGCGTTAGTCATAGAAGTAGAAGTAGTCGTTGGCTTGACAACTTCATGAAGACACGATGATGGAGATCATGATGATGGAGATCATGGTGTCGTGCCAGTGACGATGATGATCATGGAGCCCCGAAGATGAAGATCAAAAGGAGCAAAATGATATTGGCCATATCATGTCACTATTTGATTGCATGTGATGTTTATCATGTTTATGCATCTTGTTTGCTTAGGACGACGGTAGTAAATAAGATGATCCCTTACAAAATTTCAAGAAGTGTTCTCCCCTAACTGTGCACCGTTGCTACAGTTCGTCGCTTCTAAGCACCACGTGATGATCGGGTGTGATGGATTCTTACGTTCACATACAACGGGTGTAAGACAGTTTTACACAGCGAAAACACTTAGGGTTAACTTGACGAGCCTAGCATGTGCAGACATGGCCTCAGAACACGGAGACCGAAAGGTCGAGCATGAGTCGTATGGTAGATACGATCAACATGAAGATGTTCACCGATGATGACTAGTCCGTCTCACGTGATGATCGGACACGGCCTAGTTGACTCGGATCATGTGATCACTTAGATGACCAGAGGGATGTCTATCTAAGTGGGAGTTCATAAGATGAACTTAATTATCCTGAACATAGTCAAAAGACCTTTTGCAAATTATGTCGTAAGCTCGCGCTTTAGTTCCACTGTTTAGATATGTTCCTAGAGAAAATATAGTTGAAAGTTGATTATGCGATCAGTAGAAAGCTTATGTCCTTAATGCACCGCTCAGTGTGCTGAACCCCAACGTCGTTTGTCGATGTTGCGAACATCGGACATACACGTTTTGATAACTACCTGATAGTTCAATTAAATGGTTTAAGTAGAGGCACCAAAGACGTTTTCGAAACGTCGCGGAACATATGAGATGTTTCGAGGGCTGAAATTGGGATTTCAGGCTCGTGCTCACGTCAAGAGGTATAAGACCTCCGACGATTTTCTTAGCCTGCAAACTAAGGGAGAAAAGCTCAATCGTTGAGCTTGTGCTCAGATTGTCTGAGCACAACAATCACTTGAATCGAGTGGGAGTTGATCCTCCAGATGAGATAGTGATGTTTCCCCAAAGTCATTGCCACCAAGCTGCTAGAGCTTCGTGATTAACTATAACATATCAGGGATAGATATGATGATCCTTGAAATATTCATGATGTTTGACACCGCGAAAGTAGAAATCAAGAAGGAGCATCAATTGTTGATGGTTGGTGAAACCACTAGTTTCAAGAAGGGCAAGGGAACAAAGGGATACTTCATGAAACGGCAATTCAGCTGCTGCTCTAGTGAAGAAACCCAAGGTTGAACCCAAACCCGAGACTAAGTGCTTCTGTAATAAGGGGAACAACCACTGGAGCAGCATTACCCTAGATACTTGGTAGATGAGAAGGCTGGCAAGGTCGATAGAATTATATTGGATATACATTATGTTAATGTGTACTTTACTAGTACTCCTAGTAGTACCAGGGTATTGGATACCGGTTCGGTTGCTAAGTGTTAGTAACTCGAAATAAAAGCTACGGAATAAACGGAGACTAGCTAAAGGTGAGCTGACGATATATGTTGGAAGTGTTTCCAAGGTTGATATGATCAAGCATCGCACGCTCCCTCTACCACCGAGATTGGTGTTTGCGTTGAGCATAGACATGATTGGATTATGTCTATCGCAATACGGTTATTCATTTAAGGAGAATAATGGTTACTCTAATTTTGAATAATACCTTCAATGGTCTTGCACCTAAAGGAATGGTTTATTGAATCTCGGTCGTAGTGATACACATTTTCATGCCAAAAGATATAAGATAGTAATGATAGTACCACTTACTTGTGGCACTGCCATGTAAGTCATAATGGTATAAAACGCATGAAGAAGCTCCATGTTGATGGATCTTTGGACTCACTCGTTTTTGAAAAGTTTGAGACATGCGAACCATGTCTATTGGTGTATATGCATGAAGAAACTCCATGCAAATGGATCGTTCGGACTCACTTGATTTTGAATCACTTGAGATATGCAAATCATACCACATGGGCAAGATGACTGAAAAGCCTCATTTTCAGTAAGATGGGACAAGATAGCAACTTGTTGGAAGTAACACATTTTTGATGTGTGCAGTCGAATGAGTGCTGAGGCATGCAGTGAATATCATTATGTTCTTACTTCACAGATGATTCGAGTAAATGTTGAGTATATTTACTTGATGAAACACAAGTCTGAATTATTGAATGGTTCAAGTAATTTCAGAGTGAAGTAGCAGATCATTGTGACAAGAGGATAAAATGTCTATGATATGATCATAGAGATGAATATCTGAGTTACGAGTTTTGGCACACAATTAAGACATTGTGGAAATTGTTTCGCAATTAATACCGCCTGGAACACCATAATGTGATGGTGTGTCCGAACATCATAGTTGCACCCTATTGGATATGGTGCGTACCATGATGTCTCTTATCGAATTACCACTATCATTCATGGGTTAGGCATTAGAGACAACCACATTCACTTTAAATAGGGCACCACGTAATTCCGATGAGATGACACCGTATGAATTATGGTTTAGAGAAACCTAAGTTGTCGTTTCTTAAAAGTTTGGGGCTGCGATGCTTATATGAAAAAGTTTCAGGTTGATAAGCTCGAACCCAAAGCGGATAAAATGCATCTTCATAGGAAACCCAAAACAGTTGGGTATACCTCCTAATTCAGATCCGAAAGCAATATGGATTGTTTCTAGAATCGGGTCCTTTCTCGAGGAAAAGTTTCTCTCGAAAGAATTGAGTGGGAGGATGGTGGAGACTTGATGAGGTTATTGAACCGTCTCTTCAACTAGTGTGTGACAGGGCACAGGGAGTTGTTCCTGTGGCACCTACACCAATTGAAGTGGAAGCTTATGATATTGATCATGAAACTTCGGATCAAGTCACTCCCAAACCTCATAGGATGACAAGGATGCGTACTACTTCAGAGTGGTACGTAATCCTGTCTTGAAGGTCATGTTGCTAGACAACAATGAACCTACGAGCTATGGAGAAGCGATGGTGGGCCCGGATTCCGATAAATGGCTTGAGGCCATAAAATCCGAGAGAGGATCCATGTATGAAAACACAGTGTAGACTTTGGCAGAACGGCTCGATGGTCGTAAGGCTAATGAGTACAGATGGATTTCAAAAGGAAGACGGACAATGATGGTAAATGTCACCATTAAGAAAGCTCGACTTGTCGTTAATATATTTTCCGACAAGTTCAAGGAGTTGACTACGATGAGATTTTCTCACTCGTAGCGATGCTAAGAGTCTGTTGGAATTATATTAGCGATTACTGCATTATTTATGAAATCTTGCAGATAGGATGTCAAAACATTGTTTCCTCGACGATTTTAATGAGGAAAGGTTGTATGTGATACAACCGGAAGGTTTTGTCAATCCCGAAAGATGCTAATAAGTATGCAAAGCTCCAGCAATCCTTCTAAGGACTGGAGTGAGCATCTCGGAGTTGGAATGTATGCTTTGATGATGATCAAAAATTTTGGGTTTGTACAAAGTTTATGAGAAACTTGTATTTCCAAAGAAGTGAGTGGGAGCACTATAGAATTTCTGATGAGTATATGTTGTTGACATATTGTTGATCAGAAATGACGAAGAATTTCTGGAAAGCATATAGGGTTATTTTGAAAGTGTTTTTCAATGGAAAGCCTGGATTAAGCTACTTGAACATTGAGCATCAAGATCTATAAGGATAGATCAAAATGCTTAATAATACTTTCAAATGAGCACATACCTTGACATGATCTTGAAGGTGTTCAAGATGGACCAGTCAAAGAAGGAGTTCTTGCCTGAGTTGTAAGGTATGAAGTTAAGACTTAAAGCTCGACCACGGCAGAATAGAGAGAAAGGACGAAGGTCGTCCCCTATGCTTAAGACGTAGGCTCTTCAGTATGCTATGCTGTGTACCGCACCTGAAGTGTGCCTTACCATGAGTCAGTCAAGGGGTACAAGAGTGATCCAAGAATGGCTCACAGGACAGCGGTCAAAGTTATCCTTAGTAAATAGTGGAGTAAGGAATTTTCTCGATTATGGAGGTGGTAAAAGAGTTCGTCGTAAAGGTTACAACGATGCAAGCTTGACACCTATCAGGATAGCTCTGAGTAGAGAGACCGGATACATATAATGGAGCAATAATTTAGAATAGCTCCAAGTAGAACAGTTGTTTGTAATAGCTCCAAATAGAGCGTGGTAGCTGCATCTAGGAGATGACATAGAGATTTGTAAAGCACACACGGATCTGAAAGGTTCAGACCCGTTGACTAAAACCTCTCTCACAAGCAACATGATCTAACATAAAACTCATTGAGTGTTAATCACATAGTGATGTGAACTAGACTACTGACTCTAGTAAACTCTTGGGTATTAGTCACATGGCGATGTGACCTGTGAGTGTTAATCACATGGCGATGTGAACTAGATTATTGACTCTAGTGCAAGTGGGAGACTGTTGGAAATATGCCCTAGAGGCAATAATAAAAGTATTATTATTATATTTCCTTGTTCATGATAATTGTCTTTTATTCATGCTATAACTGTATTATCCGGAAATCATAATACACGTGTGAATACATAGACCACAATATGTCCCTAGTGAGCCTCTAGTTGACTAGCTCGTTGTGATCAACAGATAGTCATGGTTTCCTGGCTATGGACATTGGATGTCGTTGATAACGGGATCACATCATTAGGAGAATGATGTGATGGACAAGACCCAATCCTAAGACTAGCACAAAAGATCATGTAGTTCATTTGCTAGAGCTTTGCTAATGTCAAGTATCTCTTCCTTCGACCATGAGAGCGTGTAACTCCTGGATACCGTAGGAGTTCTTTGGGTGTATCAAACGTCACAACGTAACTGGGTGACTATAAAGGTGCACTACAGGTATCTCCGAAAGTATCTATTGTTTTATGCGGATCGAGACTAGGATTTGTCACTCCGTGTAAACGGAGAGGTATCTCTGGGCCCACTCGGTAGGACATCATCATATGCGCAATGTGACCAAGGAGTTGATCACGGGATGATGTGTTACGGAACGAGTAAAGTGACTTGCCGGTAACGAGATTGAACAAGGTATTGGATACCGACGATCGAATCTCGGGCAAGTAACATACCGATAGACAAAGGGAATTGAATACGGGATTGATTAAGTCCTTGGCATCGTGGTTCATCCGATGAGATCATCGTGGAACATGTGGGAGCCATCATGGGTATCCAGATCCCGCTGTTGGTTATTGACCGGAGAACGTCTCGGTCATGTCTACATGTCTCCCGAACCCGTAGGGTCTACACACTTAAGGTTCGATGACGCTAGGGTTATAAAGGAAGTTTGTATGTGGTTACCGAATGTTGTTCGGAGTCCCGGATGAGATCCCGGACGTCACGAGGATTTCCGGAATGGTCCGGAGGTAAAGATTTATACATGGGAAGTCCTATTTTGGCCACCGGAAAATGTTCGGGATTTTTCGGTATTGTACCGGGAAGGTTCTAGAAGGTTCCGGAGTGGGGCCCACCTGCATGGGGGGACCCACATGGACGTGGGTAGTGGGGGCAAGGCCCCACACCCCTGGTAAAGGCGCACCAAGATCCCCCCTTAGAAGGAATAAGATCATATCCCGAAGGGATAAGATCAAGATCCCTAAAAAGGGGGGATAACAATCGGTGGGGAAGGAAATAATGAGATTTCTTTCCTCCCACCTTGGCCAATGCCCCAATGGACTTGGAGGGCAAGAAACCAGCCCCTCCACCCCTATATATAGTGGGGAGGCGCATGGGAGCCACAGACGAAGTTCTGGCACAGCCCTACCTCTCTCCCTACTCCTCCTCTCCCATGGTGCTTGGCGAAGCCCTGCTGGATTGCCACGCTCCTCCACCACCACCACGCCGTTGTGCTGCTGTTGGATGGAGTCTTCCTCAACCTCTCCCTCTCTCCTTGCTGGATCAAGGCGTGGGAGACGTCACCGGGCTGTACGTGTGTTGAACGCGGAGGTGCCGTCCGTTCGGCACTAGGATCATCGGTGATTTGAATCACGACGAGTACGACTCCATCAACCCCGTTCACTTGAAAGCTTCCGCTTAGCGATCTACAAGGGTATGTAGATGCACTCTCCTTCCCCTCGTTGCTGGTTTCTCCATAGATAGATCTTGGTGACACGTAGGAAAATTTTTGAATTTCTGCTACGTTCCCCAACAGGGGGGCACTCCACCCCTTGGCCGCCGCCCCCCTAGGAGATCCCATCTCCTAGGGCCGGTGCACCCCCTAGGGGGCCTATATAAAGGGGGCGGGAGGGAGGGGCAGCCGTACCCTTGAGTCTTGGCGCCTCCCTCTCCCCTGCTACACCTCTCCCTCTCGCAGTAGAATGGCGAAGCCCTGCTGCGGTGACCCCTGCATCCACCACCACGCTGTCGTGCTGCTGGATCTTCATCAACCTCTCCTTCCCCTTGCTGGATCAAGAAGGAGGAGACGTCACGCTGATCGTACGTGTGTTGAACGCGGAGGTGCCGTCCGTTCGGCGCTAGGATCTCCGGTGATTTGGATCACGTCGAGTACGACTTCCTCATCCCCGTTCTTTCAACGCTTCCGCGCGTGATCTACAAATGAAGGAAATATTCCCTAGAGGCAATAATAAAGTTATTATTTATTTCCTTATATCATGATAAATGTTTATTATGCATGCTAGAATTCTATTAACCAGAAACATAATACATGTGTGAATACATAGACAAATAGAGTGTCACTAGTATGCCTCTACTTGACTAGCTTGTTAATCAAAGATGGTTATGTTTCCTAACCATGGACAAAAGAGTTGTTATTTGATTAACGGGATCACATCATTAGATGAATGATCTGATTGACATGACCCATTCCATTAGCGTAGCACCCGATCGTTTAGTATGTTGCTATTGCTTTCTTCACGACTTATACATGTTCCTATGACTATGAGATTATGCAACTCCCGTTTGCCGGAGGAACACTTTGTGTGCTACCAAACGTCACAACGTAACTGGGTGATTATAAAGGAGCTCTACAGGTGTCTCCAAAGGTACATGTTGGGTTGGCGTATTTCGAGATTAGGATTTGTCACTCCGATTGTCGGAGAGGTATCTCTGGGCCCTCTCGGTAATGCACATCACTTAAGCCTTGCAAGCATTGCAACTAATGAGTTAGTTGCGGGATGATGTATTACAGAACGAGTAAAGAGACTTGTCGGTAACGATATTGAACTAGGTATTGGATACCGACGATCGAATCTCGGGCAAGTAACATACCGATGACAAAGGGAACAACGTATGTTGTTATGCGGTCTGACCGATAAAGATCTTCGTAGAATATGTAGGAGCCAATATGGGCATCCAGGTCCCGCTATTGGTTATTGACCGGAGACATGTCTCGGTCATGTCTACATCGTTCTCGAACCCGTAGGGTCCGCACGCTTAAGGTTTCGATGACAGTTATATTATGAGTTTATGAGTTTTGATGTACCGAAGGAGTTCGGAGTCCCGAATGAGATCGGGGACATGACGAGGAGTCTCGAAATGGTCGAGACGTAAAGATCGATATATTGACGACTATATTCGGACATCGGAAAGGTTCCGAGTGATTCGGGTATTTTTCGTAGTACCGAGTAGTTACGGGAGAAGCAATGGGCCTTGATGGGCTTTAGTGGGAAGAGGAGAAAGGGCCAAGGGGCTGCTGCGCCCCCCCCTTCCCTCTGGTCCGAATTGGACTAGGGAAAAGGGGGCCGGCCACCTTTCCTTCTCCTCCACTTCCTTCTCCCTTCCTCCCCTCTTGGTGGACTCCTACTAGGACTTGGAGTCCTAGTAGGACTCCACATCCTGGCCGCACCAATTGCCTTGGCCGGCCTCCTCCTCCTCCATCCTTTATATACTGAGGCAAGGGGCACCACATGAACACAAGTTGATCTTCGTGATCGTTCCTTAGCCGTGTGCGGTGCCCCCCCTCCACCATATTCCACCTCGGTCATATTGTAGCGGTGCTTAGGCGAAGCCCTGCGACGGTAGAACATCAAGATCGTCACCACGCCGTCGTGCTGACGGAACTCCTCCCCGACGCTTTGCTGGATCGGAGCCCGGGGATCGTCATCGAGTTGAACGTGTGCTAGAACTCGGAGGTGCCGTAGTTTCGGTGCTTGATCGGTCGGGCCGTGGAGACGTACGACTACATCAACCAAACGCTTCCGTTGTCGATCTACAAGGGTACGTAGATCATGTTGGGGAACGTAGCAGAAATTCAAAATTTTCCTACGTGTCACCAAGATCTATCTATGGAGAGACCAGCAACGAGTAGAAAGAGAGTGCATCTACATACCCTTGTAGATCGCTAAGCGGAAGCGTTCAAGTGAACGGGGTTGATGGAGTCGTACTCGTCGTGATTCAAATCACCGATGATCAAGTGTCGAACGCACGGCACCTCCATGTTCAACACACATACAGCCCGGTGACGTCTCCCAAGCCTTGATCCAGCAAGGAGAGAGGGAGAGGTTGAGGAAGACTCCATCCAGCAGCAACACAACGGCGTGGTGGTGGTGGAGGAGCGTGGCAATCCTGCAGGGCTTCGCCAAGCACCGCGGGAGAGGAGGAGTACTTGTGAGAGGGGGAGGGCTGCGCCAGAACTTCGTGTATAGCTCCCATGCGCCTCTCCACTATATATAGGGGTGGAGGGGCTGGTTTCTTGCCCTCCAAGTCCATTGGGGCGTTGGCCAAGGTGGGAGGAAAGAAATCTCATTATTTCCTTCCCCACCGATTGTTATCCCCCCTTTTTAGGGATCTTGATCTTATCCCTTCGGGATATGATCTTATTCCTTCTAAGGGGGGATCTTGGTGCGCCTTGACCAGGGGTGTGGGGCCTTGCCCCCACTACCCACGTCCATGTGGGTCCCCCCATGCAGGTGGGCCCCACTCCGGAACCTTCTAGAACCTTCCCGGTACAATACCGAAAAATCCCGAACATTTTCCGGTGGCCAAAATAGGACTTCCCATATATAAATCTTTACCTCCGGACCATTCCGGAAATCCTCGTGACGTCCGGGATCTCATCCGGGACTCCGAACAACATTCGGTAACCACATACAAACTTCCTTTATAACCCTAGCGTCATCGAACCTTAAGTGTGTAGACCCTACGGGTTCGGGAGACATGTAGACATGACCGAGACGTTCTCCGGTCAATAACCAACAGCGGGATCTGGATACCCATGATGGCTCCCACATGTTCCACGATGATCTCATCGGATGAACCACGATGTCGAGGACTTAATCAATCCCGTATTCAATTCCCTTTGTCTATCGGTATGTTACTTGCCCGAGATTCGATCGTCGGTATCCAATACCTTGTTCAATCTCGTTACCGGCAAGTCACTTTACTCGTTCCGTAACACATCATCCCGTGATCAACTCCTTGGTCACATTGCGCATATGATGATGTCCTACCGAGTGGGCCCAGAGATACCTCTCCGTTTACACGGAGTGACAAATCCCAGTCTCGATCCGCATAAAACAATAGATACTTTCGGAGATACCTGTAGTGCACCTTTATAGTCACCCAGTTACGTTGTGACGTTTGATACACCCAAAGCACTCCTACGGTATCTAGGAGTTACACGCTCTCATGGTCGAAGGAAGAGATACTTGACATTGGCAAAGCTCTAGCAAATGAACTACACGATCTTTTGTGCTAGTCTTAGGATTGGGTCTTGTCCATCACATCATTCTCCTAATGATGTGATCCCGTTATCAACGACATCCAATGTCCATAGCCAGGAAACCATGACTATCTGTTGATCACAACGAGCTAGTCAACTAGAGGCTCAGTAGGGACATATTGTGGTCTATGTATTCACACGTGTATTACGATTTCCGGATAATACAGTTATAGCATGAATAAAAGACAATTATCATGAACAAGGAAATATAATAATAATACTTTTATTATTGCCTCTAGGGCATATTTCCAACAGTCTCCCACTTGCACTAGAGTCAATAATCTAGTTCACATCGCCATGTGATTAACACTCACAGGTCACATCGCCATGTGACTAATACCCAAGAGTTTACTAGAGTCAGTAGTCTAGTTCACATCACTATGTGATTAACACTCAATGAGTTTTATGTTTGATCATGTTGCTTGTGAGAGAGGTTTTAGTCAACGGGTCTGAACCTTTCAGATCCGTGTGTGCTTTACAAATCTCTATGTCATCTCCTAGATGTAGCTCCCACGTTCTATTTGGAGCTATTCCAAATAACTGTTCTACTTGGAGCTATTCTAAATTGTTGCTCCATTATACGTATCCGGTATCTCTACTCAGAGCTATCCGGATAGGTGTTAAGCTTGCATCGACGTAACCCTTTACGACGAACTCTTTTACCACCTCCATAATTGAGAAAATTCCTTAGTCCACTAGTTACTAAGGATAACTTTGACCGCTGTCCTGTGATCCATTCTTGGATCACTCTTGTACCCCTTGACTGACTCATGGTAAAGCACACTTCAGGTGCGGTACACAGCATAGCATACTGTAGAGCCTATGTCTTAAGCATAGGGGACGACCTTCGTTCCTTTCTCTCTATTCTGCCATGGTCGAGCTTTAAGTCTTAACTTCATACCTTACAACTCAGGCAAGAACTCCTTCTTTGACTGATCCATCTTGAACACCTTCAAGATCACGTCAAGGCATGTGCTCACGTCAAGATCACGTCGGTATACCGATACCTTGTTCAATCTCGTTACCGGCAAGTCTCTTTACTCGTTCCGTAACACATCATCCCGTGATCAACCCCTTGGTCACATTGTGCACATTATGATGATGTCCTACCGAGTGGGCCCAGAGATACCTCTCCGTTTACACGGAGTGACAAAATCCCAATCTCGATTCGTGCCAACCCAACAGACACTTTCAGAGATACCCGTAGTGTACCTTTATAGCCACCCAGTTACGTTGTGACGTTTGGCACACCCAAAGCACTCCTACGGTATCCGGGAGTTGCACAATCTCATGGTCTAAGGAAATGATACTTGACATTAGAAAAGCTTTAGCATACGAACTACATGATCTTGTGCTAGGCTTAGGATTGGGTCTTGTCCATCACATCATTCTCCTAATGATGTGATCCCGTTATCAACGACATCCAATGTCCATGGTCAGGAAACCGTAACCATGTATTGATTAACGAGCTAGTCAACTAGAGGCTTACTAGGGACATGGTGTTGTCTATGTATCCACACATGTATCTGAGTTTCCTATCAATACAATTCTAGCATGGATAATAAACGATTATCATGAACAAGGAAATATAATAATAATCAATTTATTATTGCCTCTAGGGCATATTTCCAACAGTCTCCCACTTGCACTAGAGTCAATAATCTAGTTCACATCGATATGTGATTAACACTCAAGGTCACATCCCCATGTGACTAACACCCAAAGAGTTTTGGGTTTGATCATGTTGCTTGTGAGAGAGGTTATAGTCAACGGGTCTGAACCTTTCAGATCCGTGTGTGCTTTACAAATCTCTATGTCATCTCCTAGATGCAGCTACCACGTTCTATTTGGAGCTATTCCAAATAACTGTTCTACTTGGAGCTATTCTAAATTGTTGCTCCATTATACGTATCCGGTATCTCTACTCAGAGCTATCCGGATAGGTGTTAAGCTTGCATCGACGTAACCCTTTACGACGAACTCTTTTACCACCTCCATAATTGAGAAAATTCCTTAGTCCACTAGTTACTAAGGATAACTTTGACCGCTGTCCTGTGATCCATTCTTGGATCACTCTTGTACCCCTTGACTGACTCATGGTAAAGCACACTTCAGGTGCGGTACACAGCATAGCATACTGTAGAGCCTATGTCTTAAGCATAGGGGACGACCTTCGTTCCTTTCTCTCTATTCTGCCATGGTCGAGCTTTAAGTCTTAACTTCATACCTTACAACTCAGGCAAGAACTCCTTCTTTGACTGATCCATCTTGAACACCTTCAAGATCACGTCAAGGTATGTGCTCATTTGAAAGTACCATTAAGCGTTTTGATCTATCCTTATAGATCTTGATGCTCAATGTTCAAGTAGCTTGATCCAGGCTTTCCATTGAAAAACACTTTCCAAATAACCCTATATGCTTTCCAGAAATTCTACGTCATTTCTGATCCATAATATGTCAACAACATATACTCATCAGAAATTCTATAGTGCTCCCACTCACTTCTTTGGAAATACAAGTTTCTCATAAACTTTGTATACACCCAAAATCTTTGATCATCATCAAAGCATACATTCCAACTCCGAGATGCTCACTCCAGTCCTCAGAAGGATTGCTGGAGCTTTGCATACTTATTAGCATATTTCAGGATAGACAAAAACTTTCCGGTTGTATCACATACAACCTTTCCTCAAGAATCGTCGAGGAAACAATGTTTTGACATCCTATCTGCAAGATTTCATAAATAATGCAGTAATTGCTAATATAATTCCAACAGACTATTAGCATCGCTACGAGTGAGAAAGTCTCATCGTAGTCAACTCCTTGAACTTGTCGAAAAACATCTTAACGACAAGTCGAGCTTTCTCAATGGTGACACTTACCATCATTGTCTGTCTTCCTTTCAAAATCCATATGTACCTAACAGCCTTACGACCATCAAGTAGTTCTTCCAAAGTCTACACTTTGTTTTCATACATGGATCCTCTCTCGGGTTTTATGGCCTTGAGCCATTTATCGGAATCCGGGCCCACCATCGCTTCTCCATAGCTCGTAGGTTCATTGTTGTCTAGCAACATGACTTCCAAGACAGGATTACTGTACCACTCTGAAGTAGTACGTATCCTTGTCACCCTACGAGGTACGGCAGTGACTTGATCCGAAACTTCATGATCACTATCATAAGCTTCTACTTCAATTGGTGTAGGTGCCACATGAACAACTTCCTGTGCCCTGCTACACACTGGTTGAAGTGATGGTTCAATAACCTCATCAAGTCTCCACCATCCTCCCACTCAATTCTTTCGAGAGAAACCTTTCCTCGAGAAAGGACCCAATTCTAGAAACAATTCATATTGCTTTCGGATCTGAATTAGGAGGTATACCCAACTGTTTTGGGTGTCCTATGAAGATGTACTTTATCCGCTTTGGGTTCGAGCTTAATCCTGAAACTTTTTCACATAAGCGTCGCAGCCCCAAACCTTTAAGAAACGACAACTTAGGTTTCTCTAAACCATAATTCATACGGTGTCATCTCATCGGAATTACGTGGTGCCCTATTTAAAGTGAATGTGGTTGTCTCTAATGCCTAACCCATGGACAATAGTGGTAATTCGATAAGAGACATCATGGTACGCACCATATCCAATAGGGTGCAACTATGATGTTCGGACACACCATCACACTATGGTGTTCCAGGCGGTATTAATTGCGAAACAATTTCCACAATGTCTTAATTGTGTGCCAAAACTCGTAACTTAGATATTCATCTCTATGATCTTATCATAGACATTTTATCCTCTTGTCACGATGATCTTCAACTTTACTCTGAAATTACTTGAACCATTCAATAATTCAGACTTGTGTTTCATCAAGTAAATATATTCAACATCTACTCGAATCATCTGTGAAGTAAGAACATAATGATATTCACTGCATGCCTCAGCACTCATTGGACTACACACATCAAAATGTGTTACTTCCAACAAGTTGCTATCTTGTTCCATCTTACTGAAACCGAGGCTTTTCAGTCATCTTGCCCATGTGGTATGATTTGCATATCTCAAGTGATTCAAAATCAAGTGAGTCCGAACGATCCATTTGCATGGAGTTTCTTCATGCATATACACCAATAGACATGGTTCGCATGTCTCAAACTTTTCAAAAACGAGTGAGTCCAAAGATCCATCAACATGGAGCTTCTTCATGCGTTTTATACCATTATGACTTACATGGCAGTGCCACAAGTAAGTGGTACTATCATTACTATCTTATATCTTTTGGCATGAAAATGTGTATCACTACGACCGAGATTCAATAAACCATTCCTTTAGGTGCAAGACCATTGAAGGTATTATTCAAAATTAGAGTAACCATTATTCTCCTTAAATGAATAACCGTATTGCGATAGACATAATCCAATCATGTCTATGCTCAACGCAAACACCAATCTCGGTGGTAGAGGGAGCGTGCAATGCTTGATCATATCAACCTTGGAAACACTTCCAACATATATCGTCAGCTCACCTTTAGCTAGTCTCCGTTTATTCCATAGCTTTTATTTCGAGTTACTAACACTTAGCAACCGAACCGGTATCCAATGCCCTGGTGCTACTAGGAGTACTAGTAAAGTACACATTAACATAATGTATATCCAATATACTTCTATTGACCTTGCCAGCCTTCTCATCTACCAAGTATCTAGGGTAATGCTGCTCCAGTGGTTGTTCCCCTTATTACAGAAGCACTTAGTCTCGGGTTTGGGTTCAACCTTGGGTTTCTTCACTAGAGCAGCAACTGAATTGCCGTTTCATGAAGTATCCCTTTGTTCCCTTGCCCTTCTTGAAACTAGTGGTTTCACCAACCATCAACAATTGATGCTCCTTCTTGATTTCTACTTTCGCGGTGTCAAACATCATGAATATTTCAAGGATCATCATATCTATCCCTGATATGTTATAGTTAATCACGAAGCTCTAGCAGCTTGGTGGCAATGACTTTGGGGAAACATCACTATCTCATCTGGAGGATCAACTCCCACTCGATTCAAGTGATTGTTGTGCTCAAACAATCTGAGCACAAGCTCAACGATTGAGCTTTTCTCCCTTAGTTTGCAGGCTAAGAAAATCGTCGGAGGTCTTATACCTCTTGACGTGGGCACGAGCCTGAAATCCCAATTTCAGCCCTCGAAACATCTCATATGTTCCGCGACGTTTCGAAAACGTCTTTGGTGCCTCTACTTAAACCATTTAATTGAACTATCACGTAGTTATCAAAACGTTCATGTCCGATGTTCGCAACATCGACAAACGACGTTGGGGTTCGGCACACTGAGCGGTGCATTAAGGACATAAGCTTTCTACTGATCGCATAATCGCTACTATCAACTTTCAACTATATTTTCTCTAGGAACATATCTAAACAGTGGAACTAAAGCGCGAGCTTACGACATAATTTGCAAAAGGTCTTTTGACTATGTTTAGGATAATTAAGTTCATCTTATGAACTCCCACTCAGATAGACATCCCTCTGGTCATCTAAGTGATTACATGATCCGAGTCAACTAGGCCGTGTCCGATCATCACGTGAGACGGACTAGTCATCATCGGTGAACATCTTCATGTTGATCGTATCTACTATACGACTCATGCTCGACCTTTCGGTCTCCGTGTTCCGAGGCCATGTCTGTACATGCTAGGCTCGTCAAGTTAACCCTAAGTGTTTTTGCTGTGTAAAACTGTCTTACACCCGTTGTATGTGAACGTAAGAATCCATCACACCCGATCATCACGTGGTGCTTAGAAGCGACGAACTGTAGCAACGGTGCACAGTTAGGGGAGAACACTTCTTGAAATTTTGTAAGGGATCATCTTATTTACTACCGTCGTCCTAAGCAAACAAGATGCATAAACATGATAAACATCACATGCAATCAAACAGTGACATGATATGGCCAATATCATTTTGCTCCTTTTGATCTTCATCTTCGGGGCTCCATGATCATCATCGTCACCGGCACGACACCATGATCTCCATCATCATGATCTCCATCATTGTGTCTTCATGAAGTTGTCACGCAAACGACTACTTCTACTTCTATGACTAACGCGTTTAGCAATAAAGTAAAGTAGTTTACATGGCGTTCTTCAATGACACGCAGGTCATACAATAGATAAAGACAACTCCTATGGCTCCTGCCGGTTGTCATACTCATCGACATGCAAGTCGTGAATCCTATTACAAGAACATGATCAATCTCATACATCACATATCATTCATCACATTCTTCTTGGCCATATCACATCACATAGCATACCCTGCAAAAACAAGTTAGACGTCCTCTAATTGTTGTTGCATGTTTTACGTGGCTGCTATGGGTTTCTAGTAAGAAGGTTTTTTACCTACGCAAGACCACAACGTGATATGCCAATTGCTATTTACCCTTCATAAGGACCCTTTTCATCGAATCCGTTCCGACTAAAGTGGGAGAGACTGGCACCCGCTAGCCACCTTATGCACCAAGTGCATGTCAATCGGTGGAACCTGTCTCACGTAAGAGTACGTGTAAGGTCGGTCCGGGCCGCTTCATCCCACAATACCGTCGAAACAAGATTGGACTAGTAACGGTAAGCATATTGAACAACATCAACACCCACAACTACTTTGTGTTCTACTCGTGCAAAGAATCTACGCAATAGACCTAGCTCATGATGCCACTGTTGGGGAACGTAGCAGAAATTCAAAATTTTCCTACGTGTCACCAAGATCTATCTATGGAGAGAACTGCAATGAGTAGAAAGAGAGTGCATCTACATACCCTTGTAGATCGCTAAGCGGAAGCGTTCAAGTGAACGGGGTTGATGGAGTCGTACTCGTCGTGATTCAAATCACCGATGATCAAGTGTCGAACGCACGGCACCTCCGCGTTCAACACACATACAGCCCGGTGACGTCTCCCAAGCCTTGATCCAGCAAGGAGAGAGGGAGAGGTTGAGGAAGACTCCATCCAGCAGCAGCACAACGGCATGGTGGTGGTGGAGGAGCGTGGCAATCCTGCAGGGCTTCGCCAAGCACCGCGGGAGAGGAGGAGTACTTGTGAGAGGGGGAGGGCTGCGCCAGAACTTCGTGTATAGCTCCCATGCGCCTCTCCACTATATATAGGGGTGGAGGGGCTGGTTTCTTGCCCTCCAAGTCCATTGGGGCGTTGGCCAAGGTGGGAGGAAAGGAATCTCATTATTTCCTTCCCCACCGATTGTTATCCCCCCTTTTTAGGGATCTTGATCTTATCCCTTCGGGATATGATCTTATTCCTTCTAAGGGGGGATCTTGGTGCGCCTTGACCAGGGGTGTGGGGCCTTGCCCCCACTACCCACGTCCATGTGGGTCCCCCCATGCAGGTGGGCCCCACTCCGGAACCTTCTAGAACCTTCCCGGTACAATACCGAAAAATCCCGAACATTTTCCGGTGGCCAAAATAGGACTTCCCATATATAAATCTTTACCTCCGGACCATTCCGGAACTCCTCGCGACGTCCGGGATCTCATCCGGGACTCCGAACAACATTCGGTAACCACATACAAACTTCCTTTATAACCCTAGCGTCATCGAACCTTAAGTGTGTAGACCCTACGGGTTCGGGAGACATGTAGACATGACCGAGACGTTCTCCGGTCAATAACCAACAGCGGGATCTGGATACCCATGATGGCTCCCACATGTTCCACGATGATCTCATCGGATGAACCACGATGTCAAGGACTTAATCAATCCCGTATTCAATTCCCTTTGTCTATTGGTATGTTACTTGCCCGAGATTTGATCGTCGGTATCCAATACCTTGTTCAATCTCGTTACCGGCAAGTCACTTTACTCGTTCCGTAACACATCATCCCGTGATCAACTCCTTGGTCACATTGCGCATATGATGATGTCCTACCGAGTGGGCCCAGAGATACCTCTCCGTTTACACAGAGTGACAAATCCCAGTCTCGATCCGCATAAAACAATAGATACTTTCGCAGATACCTGTAGTGCACCTTTATAGTCACCCAGTTACGTTGTGACGTTTGATACTGTTGGGTTTCGTAGTAATTTCAAAAATTTCCTACGCACACGCAAGATCATGGTGATGTATAGCAACGAGAGGAGAGTGTTGTCTACGTACCCAACACAGACCGACTGCGGAAGCGATGACACGACGTAGAGGAAGTAGTCGTACGTCTTCACGATCCAACCGATCAAGCACCGAAACTACGGCACCTCCGAGTTCGAGCACACGTTCAGCTCGATGACGACCCCCGGACTCCGATCCAGCAAAGTGTCGGGGAAGAGTTCCGTCAGCACGACGGCGTGGTGACGATCTTGATGAACTACAGCAGCAGGGCTTCGCCTAAACTCCGCTACAGTATTATCGAGGTATATGGTGGCAGGGGGCACCGCACACGGCTAAGGAATAGATCACGTGGATCAACTTGTTGTGTCTTTGGTGCTAGCCCTGCCCCTCTATTTATATGTTGAGCCCCGAGGTCGAAACTTGGAGCACAAGCCTCCTCAAAGTCGGTTTTGCCCGAAAGGCAAGAGTCCCACTCGGACTCCAGGACCAAACGCCACAATCCTTGGCGTCTGGCCCAGACGCCATGGGCCTCGGCGTCTGGCCCAGGGCCAGACGCCAGGGTCTCCGGCGTTTGGCCCCCTGGCCTCCGCAAAACTCCTTTTTGCTAAAGCCTCATGGGCTTGACCCCTTGGCCTAACAATATCATCCAATATATGAATCTTTACGTCTCGACCATTTCGAGACTCCTCGTCATGTCCCCGATCTCATCCGGGACTCCGAACTCCTTCGGTTCATCAAAACATGTAAACTCATAATATAACTGTCATCGTAACCTTAAGCGTGCGGACCCTACGGGTTCGAGAACAATGTAGACATGACCGAGACACGTCTCCGGTCAATAACCAATAGCGGGACCTGGATGCCCATATTGGCTCCTACATATTCTACGAAGATCTTTATCGGTCAGACCGCATAACAACATACGCTGTTCCCTTTGTCATCGGTATGTTACTTGCCCGAGATTCGATCGTCGGTATCCAATACCTAGTTCAATCTCGTTACTGGCAAGTCTCTTTACTCGTTCCGTAATACATCATCTCACAACTAACATATTAGTTGCAGTGCTTGCAAGGCTTATGTGATGTGCATTACCGAGAGGGCCCAGAGATACCTCTCCGACAATCGAAGTGACAAATCCTAATCTCGAAATACGCCAACCCAACATCTACTTTTGGAGACACCTGTAATGCTCCTTTATAATCACCCAGTTACGTTGTGACGTTTGGTAGCACCCAAAGTGTTCCTCCGGCAAACGGGAGTTGCATAATCTCATAGTCATAGGAACATGTATAAGTCATGAAGAAAGCAATAGCAACATACTAAACGATCAGGTGCTAAGCTAATGGAATGGGTCATGTCAATCAGATCATTCTACTAATGATGTGACCTCGTTAATCAAATAACAACTCATTGTTCATGGTTAGGAAACATAACCATCTTTGATTAACGAGCTAGTCAAGTAGAGGCATACTAGTGACACTCTGTTTGTCTATGTATTCACACATGTATTATGTTTCCGGTTAATACAATTCTAGCATGAATAATAAACATTTATCATGATATAAGGAAATAAATAATAACTTTATTATTGCCTCTAGGGCATATTTCCTTCAGTCTCCCACTTGCACTAGAGTCAATCGAGTTCACATCGCCATGTGATTTAACAGCAATAGTTCATATCACCATGTGATTAACACCCATAGTTCACATCGCTATGTGATTAACACCCAAAGAGTACTAAGGTGTGATCATGTTTTGCTCGTGAGAGAATCTTAGTCAACGGGTATGTCATATACAGATCCGTAAGTATTTTGCGAATTCTATGTCTACAATGCTCTGCACGGAGCTACTCTAGCTAATTGCTCCCACTTTCAATATGTATCTAGATCAAGACTTAGAGTCATCTAGATTAGTGTCAAACTTGCATCGGCGTAACCTTTTACGACGAACCTTTTTCCATAATCGAGAAACATATCCTTATTCCACTAAGGACAATTTTGACCGCTCTCCAGTGATCTACTCCTAGATCACTATTGTACTCCCTTGCCAAACTCAGTGGTATGGCATACAATAGATCTGGTATACAGCATGGCATACTTTATAGAACCTATGACTGAGGCATAGGGAATGACTTTCATTCTCTTTCTATTTTCTGCCGTGGTCGGGCTTTGAGTCTTACTCAACTTAACACCTTGCAACACAGGCAAGAACTCCTTCTTTGACTGTTCCATTTTGAACTATAAAAAATTTATCAAGGTATGTATTCATTGAAAAAATCTTATCAAGCGTCTTCATCTATCTATATAGATCTTGATGCTCAATGTGTAAGCAGCTTCACCAAGGTCTTTCTTTGAAAAACTTTTATTCAAGTATCCTTTCATGCTTTGCAGAATAATTCTACATTATTTCCGATCAACAATATGTCATTCACATATACTTATCAGAAATGTTGTAGTGCTCCCACTCACTTTCTTGTAAATACAGGCTTCACTGTAAGTCTGTACAATAACTATATGCTTTGATCAACTTATCAAAGCGTATATTCCAACTCCGAGATTCTTGCACCAGTCCATAAATAGATCGCTGGAGCTTGCACACTTTGTTAGCTCCCTTTGGATCGACAAAACCTTCCGGTTGCATCATATACAACTCTTCTTCCAGAAATCCATTCAGGAATGCAGTTTTGACATCCATCTGCCAAATTTCATAATCATAAAATGCGGCAATTGCTAACATGATTCGGACAGACTTTTAAGCATCGATACGAGTAAGAAAATCTCATCGTATTCAACACCTTGAACTTTGTCAAAAACCTTTTTCGACAAGTCTAGCTTTGTAGATAGTAACACTACTATCAACGTCCGTCTTCCTCTTGAAGATCCATTTATTCTTAATGACTCACCGATCATCAGGCAAGTCAATCAAAGTCTACACTTTGTTCTCATACATGGATCATATCTCAGATTTCATGGCCTCAAGCCATTTCGTGGAATCTGGGCTCACCATCGCTTCTTCATAGTTCGTAGGTTCATCATGATCTAGTAGCATGACCTCCAGAACAGGATTACCGTACCACTCTGGTGTGGATCTTACTCTGGTTGATCTACGCGGTTCAGTAGTATCTTGATCTGAAGTTTCATGATCATTATCATTGGCTTCCTCACTAACTGGTGTAGGTGTCACTGAAACAGTTTTCTGTGATGAACTACTTTCCAGTAAGGGAGCAGGTACAGTTACCTCGTCAAGTTCTACTTTCCTCCCACTCACTTCTTTCGAGAGAAACTCCTTCTCTAGAAATGATCCATTCTTAGCAACGAATGTTTTTCCTTCGGATCTGTGATAGAAGGTGTACCCAACAATTTCCTTTGGGTATGAAGACGCACTTCTCCGATTTGGGTTCGAGCTTATCAGGATGAAACCTTTTTCACACAAGCATCGCAGCCCCAAACTTTAAGAAACAACAGGTTAGGTTTACTGCTAAACCATAGTTCATACAGTGTCGTCTCAACGGATTTAGATGGTGCCCTATTTTAAAACGTGAATGCAGCTGTCTCTAATGCATAACCCCAAAACGATAGTGGTAAAGAGATATCATAGATCGCACCATATCAAATAAAGTGCGGTTACGACGTTCGGACACACCATAACGATGTGGTGTTCCAGGTGGCGTGAGCTGTGAAACTATTCCACATTG
This sequence comes from Triticum dicoccoides, assembly GCF_002162155.2. Classification (NCBI taxonomy): domain Eukaryota; kingdom Viridiplantae; phylum Streptophyta; class Magnoliopsida; order Poales; family Poaceae; genus Triticum; species Triticum dicoccoides. The sequence goes on along the minus strand of NC_041392.1, from coordinate 697,354,952 downwards.
TTTTAATTGAAGACCAAACTCGTAACTCAAATATTTGTCTCCGCGATCAGATCGCAGAAACTTTATTTTCTTGTTACGATGATTTTTCCACTTCACTCTGAAATTCTTTGAACCTTTCAACTATTTCAGACTTATGTTTCATCAAGTAGATATACCCATATCTGCTCAAATCATCTTGTGAAGGTCAGAAAACAACGATGCTTGCCACGAGCAACAGCACTCATTGGATCGCATACATCGGTATGTATTATTTCCAACAAGTCAGTAACTCGTTCCATTGTTCCGAAGAACGGAGTTTTAGTCATCTTGCCCAAAAGGCACGGTTCGCAAGCATCAAATGATTCATAACCAAGTGATTCCGAAAATCCATCTTTATGGAGTTTCTTCATGCGCTTTACACTGATATGACCCAAACGGCAGTGCCACAAATAAGTTGCACTATCATTATTAACTTTGCATCTTTTGGCATCAATATTATGAATATGTGTATCACTACGATCGAGATCCAATGAACCATTTTCATTGGGTGTGTAACCATATAAGGTTTTATTCATGTAAATAGAACAACAGTTTATTCTCTTACTTAAATGAATAACCGCATTGCAATAAACATGATCAAATCATATTCATGCTCAACGCAAACACCAAATAACATTTATTTAGGTTCAACACTAATCCCGAAAGAATAGGGAGTGTGCGATGATGATCATATCAATCTTGAAACTACTTTCAACACACATCATCACTTCACCCTTAACTAGTTTCTGTTTATTCTGCAACTCCCGTTTCGAGTTACTACTCTTAGCAACTGAACCAGTACCAAATACCGAGGGGTTGCTATAAACACTAGTAAAGCACACATCAAACACCTGTATATCAAATATACCCTTTTTCACTTTGCCATCCTTCTTATCCACCAAATATTTAGGGTAGTTCCGCTTCCAGTGACCATTTCCTTTGCAGTGTAAGCACTCAGTTTCAGGCTTTGGTTCAGCTTTGGGCTTCTTCGTGGGAGTGACAACTTGCTTGTCAATCTACTTGAAGTTCCCCTTTCTTTCCCTTGCATACTATAGTTCATCACGAAGTTCTACTAACTTGGTGATGGTGACTAGAGAATTCTGTCAATCACTATCTTATCTGGAAGTTTAACTCCCACTTGATTCAAGCGATTGAAGTACCCAGACAATCTGAGCACATGCTCACTAGTTGAGCGATTCTCCTCCATCTTCTAGCTATAGAACTTGTTGGAGACTTCATATCTCTCAACTCGGGTATTTGCTTGAAATATTAATTTCAATTCCTGGAACATCTCATATGGTCCATGACGTTCAAAACGTCTTTGAAGTCCCGATTCTAAGCCGTTAAGCATGGTGCACTAAACTATCAAGTAGTCATCATATTGAGCTAGCCAGACGTTCATAACTTCTGCATCTGCTCCTGCAATAGGTCTGTCACCTAGCGGTGCATTAAGGACATAATTCTTCTGTGCAGCAATGAGGATTTAACCTCAGATCACGGATCAAATCCGCAACATTGCTACTAACATTTTTCAACACAATTTTCTCTAGGAACATATCAAAATAAACACAGGGAAGCAACAACGCGAGCTATTGATCTACAACATGATTTGCAAAATACTACCAGGACTAAGTTCATGATAAATTTAAGTTCAATTTAATCATATTACTTAAGAACTCCCACTTAGATAGACATCCCTCTAATCCTCTAAGTGATCACGTGATCCAAATCAACTAAACCATGTCCGATCATCACGTGAGATGGAGTAGTTTCATCGGTGAACATCATTATGTTGATCATATGTACTATATGATTCACGCTCGACCTTTCGGTCTCCGTGTTCCGAGGCCATATCTGCATATGCTAGGCTCGTCAAGTTTAACCTGAGTATTCTGCGTGTGCAAAAACTGGCTTGCACCCGTTGTAGATGGACGTAGAGCTTATCACACCCGATCATCACGTGGTGTCTGGGCACGACGAACTTTGGCAACGGTGCATACTCAGGGAGAACACTTCTTGATAATTTAGTGAGAGATCATCTTATAATGCTACCGTCAATCAAAGCAAGATAAGATGCATAAAAGGATAAACATCACATGCAATCAATATAAGTGATATGATATGGCCATCATCATCTTGTGCTTGTGATCTCCATCTCCGAAGCACCGTCATGATCACCATCGTCACCGGCGCGACACCTTGATCTCCATCGTAGCATCGTTGTCGTCTCGCCAATCTTATGCTTCCACGACTATCACTACCGTTTAGTAATAAAGTAAAGCATTACATCGCGTTTGCATTGCATACAATAAAGCGACAACCATATGGCTCCTGCCAGTTGCCGATAACTTGGTTACAAAACATGATCATCTCATACAATAAAATTCAGCATCATGCTTTGACCATATCACATCACAACATGCCCTGCAAAAACAAGTTAGACGTCCTCTACTTTGTTGTTGCTTGTTTTACGTGGCTGCTACGGGCTTAAGTAAGAACCAATCTCACCTACGCATCAAAACCACAACGATAGTTTGTCAAATAGACTCCGTTTTAACCTTCGCAAGGACCGGGCGTAGCCATACTTGGTTCAACTAAAGTTGGAGAGACAGTCGCCCGCAAGCCATCTCTGTGCAAAGCACGTCGAGGGAACCGGTCTCGCGTAAGCGTACGCGTAAGGTTGGTCCGGGTCGTCTCGTCCAACAATACCGCCGAACCAAAGTATGACATGCTGGTAGGCAGTATGACTTGTATCGTCCACAACTCACTTGTGTTCTACTCGTGCATATAACATCAACATAAATAACCTGGCTCGGATGCCACTGTTGGGTTTCGTAGTAATTTCAAAAAATTTCCTACGCACACGCAAGATCATGTGATGCATAGCAACGAGAGGGGAGAGTGTTGTCTACATACCCTTGTAGACCGTAAGCGGAAGCGTTAGCACAACGCGGTTGATGTAGTCGTACGTCTTCACGGCCCGACCGATCAAGCACCGAAACTACGGCACCTCCGAGTTCTAGCACACGTTCAGCTCGATGACGTCCCTCGAACTCCGATCCAGCCGAGTGTCGAGGGAGAGTTCCGTCAGCACGACGGCGTGGTGACGATCTTGATGTTCTACCATCGCAGGGCTTCGCCTAAGCACCGCTACGATATTATCGAGGTGGACTATGGTGGAGGGGGGCACCGCACACGGCTAAGAGATCCAAGGGATCAATTGTTGTGTCTTTGGTGCTAGCCCTGCCCCTCTATTTATATGTTGAGCCCCGGGGTCGAAACTTGGAGCAAAAGCCTCCTCAAAGTCGGTTTTTCCCGAAAGGCAAGAGTCCCACTCGGACTCCAGGACCAAACGCCACAATCCTTGGCATCTGGCCCAGACGCCATGGGCCTCGGCGTCTGGCCCAGGGCCAGACGCCAGGGTCTCCGGCGTTTGGCCCCCTGGACTCCGCAAAACTCCTTTTGCACCGATCTAAAGCCTCATGGGCTTGACCCCTTGGCCTAACCATATCATCCAATATATGAATCTTTACGTCTCGACCATTTCGAGACTCCTCGTCATGTCCCCGATCTCATCCGGGACTCCGAACTCCTTCGGTTCATCAAAACATGTAAACTCATAATATAACTGTCATCGTAACCTTAAGCGTGCGGACCCTACGGGTTCGAGAACAATGTAGACATGACCGAGACACGTCTCCGGTCAATAACCAATAGCGGGACCTGGATGCCCATATTGGCTCCTACATATTCTACGAAGATCTTTATCGGTCAGACCGCATAACAACATACGCTGTTCCCTTTGTCATCGGTATGTTACTTGCCCGAGATTCGATCGTCGGTATCCAATACCTAGTTCAATCTCGTTACTGGCAAGTCTCTTTACTCGTTCCGTAATACATCATCTCACAACTAACATATTAGTTGCAGTGCTTGCAAGGCTTATGTGATGTGCATTACCGAGAGGGCCCAGAGATACCTCTCCGACAATCGGAGTGACAAATCCTAGTCTCGAAATACGCCAACCCAACATCTACTTTTGGAGACACCTGTAATGCTCCTTTATAATCACCCAGTTACGTTGTGACGTTTGGTAGCACCCAAGGTTTTCCTCCGGCAAACGGGAGTTGCATAATCTCATAGTTATAGGAACATGTATAAGTCATGAAGAAAGCAATAGCAACATACTAAACGATCAGGTGCTAAGCTAATGGAATGGGTCATGTCAATCAGATCATTCAACTAATGATGTGACCTCGTTACTCAAATAACAACTCTTTTGTCTATGGTTAGGAAACATAACCATCTTTGATTAACGAGCTAGTCAAGTAGAGGCATACTAGTGACACTCTGTTTGTCTATGTATTCACACATGTATTATGTTTCCGGTTAATACAATTCTAGCATGAATAATAAACATTTATCATGATATAAGGAAATAAATAATAACTTTATTATTGCCTCTAGGGCATATTTCCTTCAGATACACCCAAAGCACTCCTACGGTATCCAGGAGTTACACGCTCTCATGGTCGAAGGAAGAGATACTTGACATTGGCAAAGCTCTAGCAAATGAACTACACGATCTTTTGTGCTAGTCTTAGGATTGGGTCTTGTCCATCACATCATTCTCCTAATGATGTGATCCCGTTATCAACGACATCCAATGTCCATAGCCAGGAAACCATGACTATCTGTTGATCACAACGAGCTAGACAACTAGAGGCTCACTAGGGACATATTGTGGTCTATGTATTCACACGTGTATTACGATTTCCGGATAATACAGTTATAGCATGAATAAAAGACAATTATCATGAACAAGGAAATATAATAATAATACTTTTATTATTGCCTCTAGGGCATATTTCCAACAGATCACACTCTCCCCTCTCGTTGCTATGCATCACCATGATCTTGCGTGTGCGTAGGAATTTTTTTTGAAATTACTACGTTCCCCAACAGGTATGTAGATGCAATCCGATCACTCGTTGATAGATGAACTCATAGATGGATCTTGGTGAAACCGTAGGAAAATTTTTGTTTTCTGCAACGTTCCCCAACAGTGGCATCATGAGCTAGGTCTATGCGTGGTTCTCTTTGCATGAGTAGAACACAATTTGTTGTGGGCGTAGATGTTGTCAACTTTCTTGCCGCTACTAGTCTTATTTTGCTTCAGCAGTATCGTGGGATGAAGCGGGCCGGACCAACCTTACACGTACGCTTACGTGAGACCGGTTCCACCCACTAACATGCACTAGTTGCATAAGGTGGCTGGCGGGTGTCTGTCTCTCCCACTTTAGTTGGAGCGGATTCGATGAAAAGGGTCCTTATGAAGGGTAAATAGAAGTTGACAAATCACGTTGTGGCTTTCACGTAGGTAAGAAAACGTTCTTGCTAGAACCCTATTGCAGCCATGTAAAACTTGCAACAACAATTAGAGGACGTCTAACTTGTTTTTGTAGCAAGTGTTTTGTGATGTGATATGGCCAAAGTTGTGATGAATGATGAATGACATATATGTGATGTATGAGATGTTCATGCTATTGTAATAGGAATCACGACTTGCATGTCGATGAGTATGACAACCGGCAGGAGCCATAGGAGTTGTCTTTATTTTTTGTATGACCTACGTGTCATTGAGAAACGCCATGTAAATTACTTTACTTTATTGCTAAATGTGTTAGCCATAGTAGTAGAAGTAATAGTTGGCGAGAAACTTCATGGAGACACGATGATGGAGATCACGATGATGGAGATCATGGTGTCATGCCGGTGACAAGATGATCATGGAGCCCCAAGATGGAGATCAAAGGAGCTATGTGATATTGGCCATATCATGTCACTATTATTATTTGATTGCATGTGATGTTTATCATGTTTTTCCATCTTGTTTACTTAGAATGACGGTAGTAAATAAGATGATCCCTCATAATAATTTCAAGAAAGTGTTCCCCCTAACTGTGCACCGTTGCGATAGTTCGTTGTTTCGAAGCACCACGTGATGATCGGGTGTGATAGATTCCAACGTTCACATACAACGGGTGTAAGACAGATTTACACATGCAAACACTTAGGTTGACTTGACGAGCCTAGCATGTACAGACATGGCCTCGGAACACAGAAGACCGAAAGGTCGAGCATGAGTCGTATAGAAGATACGATCAACATGAAGATGTTCACCGATGTTGACTAGTCCGTCTCATGTGATGATCGGACACGGCCTAGTTAACTCGGATCATGTTATACTTAGATGACTGGAGGGATGTCTATCTGAGTGGGAGTCATTGAATAAATTGATTTAGATGAACTTAATTATCATGAACTTAGTCTAAAATCTTTACAACATGTATTGTAGATCAAATGGCCAACGTTGTCCTCAACTTCAACGCGTTCCTAGAGAAAACCAAGCTGAAAGACGATGGTAGCAACTACACGGACTGGGTCCGGAACCTGAGGGTCATCCTCATAGCTGTCAAGAAATATTATGTCCTACAAGCACCGCTAGGTGACGCACCTGTTCTCCCTGCAGAACAAGACGTTATGAACGCTTGGCAGACACGTACCGATGATTACTCCCTCGTTCAGTGCGGCATGCTTTACAGCTTAGAACCGGGGCTCCAAAAGCATTTTGAGAGACACGGAGCATATGAGATGTTCGAAGAGCTGAAAATGGTTTTTCAAGCTCATGCCCGGGTCGAGAGATATGAAGTCTCTGACAAGTTCTTCAGCTGTAAGATGGAGGAAAACAGTTCTGTCAGTGAGCACATACTCACTATGTCTGGGTTACATAACCGCTTGACTCAGCTAGGAGTTAATCTCCTGGATGACGCGGTCATTGACAGAATCCTTCAGTCGCTTCCACCGAGCTACAAGAGCTTTGTGATGAACTTCAATATGCAGGGGATGGAAAAGACCATTCCTGAAGTATTTGCAATGCTGAAATCAGCAGAGGTAGAAGTCAAAAAGGAACATCAAGTGTTGATAGTGAATAAGACCACTAAGTTCAAGAAAGGCAAGGGTAAGAAGAACGACAAGGGAGATGCCGTGCCCGGCAAGCAAGCTGCCGGGAAGAAGCCGAAGAATGGACCCAAGCCCGAGACTGAGTGCTTTTATTGCAAGGAAAGTGGTCACTGGAAGAGGAACTGACCCAAATACTTAGCGGACAAGAAGGCCGGCAAAACGAAAGGTATATGTGATATACATGTAATTGATGTGTACCTTACAAGTACTCGTAGTAGCTCCTGGGTATTTGATACCGGTGCAGTTGCTCACATTTGTAACTCAAAGCAGGAGCTGCGGAATAAGCGGAGACTGGCGAAGGACGAGGTGACGATGCGCGTCGGGAATGGTTCCAAGGTCGATATGATCGCCATCGGCACGCTACCTCTACATTTACCTACAGGATTAGTTTTGAACCTCAATAATTGTTATTTAGTGCCAAGTTTGAGCATGAACATTGTATCAGGATCTCGTTTAGTACGAGATGGCTACTCATTTAAATCCGAGAATAATGGTTGTTCTATTTATATGAGAGATATGTTTTATGGTCATGCTCCGATGGTGAATGGTTTATTCTTAATGAATCTCGAGCATAATGCTACACATATTCATAGTGTGAATACCAAAAGATGTAAGGTTGATAATGATAGTCCCACATACTTGTGGCACTGCCGCCTTGGTCACATAGGTGTCAAACGCATGAAAAAACTCCATGCAGATGGACTTTTAGAGTCTCTTGATTATGAATCATTTGACACGTGCGAACCATGCTTCATGGGTAAAATGACCAAGACTCCGTTCTCAGGAACAATGGAGCGAGCAACCAACTTATTGGAAATCATACATACTGATGTGTGCGGTCCAATGAGTGTTGAGGCTCGCGGTGGCTATCGTTATGTTCTCACCCTCACTGATGACTTGAGTAGATATGGGTATGTCTACTTAATGAAACACAAGTCTGAGACCTTTGAAAGGTTCAAGGAATTTCAGAGTGAGGTTGAGAATCAACGTGACAGGAAAATCAAGTTCCTACGATCAGATCGTGGAGGAGAATACTTGAGTCACGAATTTGGCACACACTTAAGAAAATGTGGAATAGTTTCACAACTCACGCCGCCTGGAACACCTCAGCGTAATGGTGTGTCCGAACGTCGTAATCGCACTCTATTAGATATGGTGCGATCTATGATGTCTCTTACCGATTTACCGCTATCATTTTGGGACTATGCTTTAGAGACTGCCGCATTCACTTTGAATAGGGCTCCGTCGAAATCCGTTGAGACGACACCGTATGAATTATGGTTTGGGAAGAAACTTAAGCTATCGTTTCTAAAAGTTTGGGGATGCGATGCTTATGTCAAGAAACTTCAACCTGAAAAGCTCGAACCCAAGTCGGAAAAATGCGTCTTCATAGGATACCCTAAAGAAACTATTGGGTATACCTTCTACCTCAGATCCGAAGGAAAGATCTTTGTTGCCAAGAATGGATCCTTTCTAGAGAAGGAGTTTCTCTCGAAAGAAGTAAGTGGGAGGAAGTAGAACTTGATGAAGTATTACCTCTTGAACCGGAAAGTGGCGCAACTCAGGAAAATGTTCCTGTGGTGCCCGCACCAATTAGAGAGGAAGTTAATGATGATGATCAAGATACTTCTGATCAAGCTCCTACTGAAATTCGAAGGTCCACAAGGACACGTTCCGCACCAGAATGGTACGGCAACCCTGTCTTGGAAATCATGTTGTTAGACAACGGTGAACCTTCGAACTATGAAGAAGCGATGGCGGGCCCGGATTTCGACAAATGGCTGGAAGCCATGAAATCCGAGATAGGATCCATGTATGAAAACGAAGTATGGACTTTGACTAACTTGCCCGTTGAGCGGCGAGCCATAGAAAATAAATGGATCTTTAAGAAGAAGACAGACGCGGATGGTAATGTGACCATCTATAAAGCTCGGCTTGTCGCTAAGGGTTATCGACAAGTTCAAGGGGTTGACTACGATGAGACTTTCTCACCGGTAGCGAAGCTGAAGTCCGTCCGAATCATGTTAGCAATTGCCGCATTCTATGATTATGAGATATGGCAAATGGACGTCAAAACGGCATTCCTTAATGGTTTCCTTAAGGAAGAATTGTATATGATGCAGCCAGAAGGTTTTGTCGATCCTAAGAATGATGACAAGGTGTGCAAGCTCCAACGCTCGATTTATGGGCTGGTGCAAGCATCTCGGAGTTGGAACATTCGCTTTGATGAGATGATCAAAGCGTTTGGGTTTATGCAGACTTATGGAGAAGCCTGCGTTTACAAGAAAGTGAGTGGGAGCTCTGTAGCATTTCTCATATTATATGTAGATGACATACTTTTGATGGGAAATGATATAGAGCTTTTGGACAGCATTAAGGCCTACTTGAATAAGAGTTTTTCAATGAAGGACCTTGGAGAAGCTGCTTATATATTAGGCATCAAGATCTATAGAGATAGATCAAGATGCCCCATAGGTCGTTCACAAAGCACATACCTTGATAAGATATTGAAGAAGTTCAATATGGATCAGTCTAAGAAGGGGTTCTTGCCTGTGTTGCAAGGTGTGAAATTGAGCTCAGCTCAATGTCCGACCACGGCAGAAGATATAGAAGAGATGAGTGTCATCCCCTATGCCTCAGCCATAGGTTCTATTATGTATGCCATGCTGTGTACCAGACCTGATGTACACCTTGCCGTAAGTTTGTTAGGTAGGTACCAAAGTAATCCCGGCAAGGAACACTGGACAGCGGTCAAGAATATCCTGAAGTACCTGAAAAGGACTAAGGAAATGTTTCTCGTTTATGGAGGTGACGAAGAGATCGTCGTAAAGGGTTACGTCGACGCTAGCTTTGACACAGATCTGGATGACTCTAAGTCACAAACCGGATACGTGTATATTTTGAATGGTGGGGCAGTAAGCTGGTGCAGTTGCAAGCAGAGCGTCGTGGCGGGATCTACATGTGAAGCGGAGTACATGGCAGCCTCGGAGGCAGCACATGAAGCAATTTGGGTGAAGGAGTTCATCACCGACCTAGGAGTCATACCCAATGCGTCGGGGCCGATCAAACTCTTCTGTGACAACACCGGAGCTATTGCACTTGCCAAGGAGCCCAGGTTTGACAAGAAGACCAGGCACATCAAGCGTCGCTTCAACTCCATTCGTGAAAATGTTCAAGATGGAGACATAGATATTTGTAAAGTACATACAGACCTAAATGTAGCAGATCCATTGACTAAACCTCTCCCTAGAGCAAAACATGGTCAACACCAGAATTCCATGGGTGTTCGATTCATCACAATGTAACTAGATTATTGACTCTAGTGCAAGTGGGAGACTGTTGGAAATATGCCCTAGAGGCAATAATAAAAGGATTATTATTATATTTCCTTGTTCATGATAATTGTCTTTTATTCATGCTATAATTGTGTTATCCGAAAATCGTAATACATGTGTGAATACATAGACACCAACATGTCCCTAGTAAGCCTCTAGTTGACTAGCTCGTTGATCAACAGATAGTCATGATTTCCTGACTATGGACATTGGATGTCATTGATAACGAGATCACAGCATTAGGAGAATGATGTGATGGACAAGACCCAATCCTAAACATAGGACAAGATCGTATAGTTCGTTTGCTAGAGTTTTTCCAATGTCAAGTATATTTTCCTTAGACCATGAGATCATGTAACTCCCGGATACCGTAGGAGTGCTTTGGATGTACCAAACGTCACAACGTAACCGGGTGACTATAAAGGTATACTACGGGTATCTCCGAAAGTGTCTGTTGGGTTGACACGGATCAAGACTGGGATTTGTCACTCCGTATGACGGAGAGGTATCTCTGGGCCCACTCGGTAATGCATCATCACAATGAGCTCAAAGTGACCAAGTGTCTGGTCACGGGATCATGCATTACGGTACAAGTAAAGTGACTTGCCGGTAACGAGATTGAACGAGGTATTGGGATACCGACGATCGAATCTCGGGCAAGTAACATACCGATTGACAAAGAGAATTGTATACGGGGTTGCTTGAATCCTCGACATCGTGGTTCATCCGATGAGATCATCGAGGAGCATGTGGGAGCCAACATGGGTATCCAGATCCCGCTGTTGGTTATTTACCGGAGAGCCATCTCGGTCATGTCTACATGTCTCCCGAACCCGTAGGGTCTACACACTTAAGGTTTGGTGACGCTAGGGTTGTAGAGATATGAATATGCAGTAACCCGAAAGTTGTTCGGAGTCCCATATGAGATCCCGGACGTCACGAGGAGTTCCGGAATGGTCCGGAGGTGAAGAATTATATATAGGAAGTGCAGTTTCGGCCATCGGGAGAGTTTCGGGGGTCACCGGTATTGTACCGGGACCACCGAAAGGGTCCCGGGGGTCCACCGGGTGGGGCCACCCATCCCAGAGGGCCCCATGGGATAAGTGGGGAGGGGAACCAGCCCATAGTTGGCTGGTGCGCCCCCCTTGGCCCACCCCATGCTCCTAGGGTTGGGAACCCTAGGGTGGGGGGGGGGGGGCACCCCACCTAGCTTGGGGGGCACTCCACCCCTTGGCCGCCGCCCCCCTAGGAGATCCCATCTCCTAGGGCCGGCGCACCCCCTAGGGGGCCTATATAAAGGGGGCAGGAGGGAGGGGCAGCCGTACCCTTGAGTCTTGGCGCCTCCCTCTCCCTTGCTACACCTCTCGCTCTCGCAGTAGAACGGTGAAGCCCTGCTGCGGTGACCCCTGCATCCACCACCACGTCGTCGTGCTGCTGGATCTTCATCAACCTCTCCTTCCCCTTGCTGGATCAAGAAGGAGGAGACGTCACGCTGACCGTACGTGTGTTGAATGCGGAGGTGCCGTCCGTTCGGCGCTAGGATCTCCGATGATTTGGATCACGTCGAATACGACTTCCTCATCCCCGTTCTTTGAATGCTTCCGTGCGTGATCTACAAAGGTATGTAGATGCAATCCGATCACTCGTTGCTAGATGAACTCATAGATGGATCTTGGTGAAACCGTAGGAAATTTTTTGTTTTCTGCAACGTTCCCCAACACCTCCAACATACATCAGGTCCTAGGGGGAGTTTTGTTTGCAATTAATTTTGATTTAGTTTGCATAAAGCATCGGACTGGGCATCCCGCTGACCAGCCATTTTCTTGTGAGTGAGGAGTGGAGTCCACTCCTCTTGAGAATAACCCGCCTAACATGGAAGATAAGGACAGCCTTTGTTGATACATGAGCTATTCGAGCATACAAGACAAAATGTTTATTTGAAGGTTTAGAGTTTGGCACATACAAATTTACTTGGAACGGCAGGTAGATACCGCATATAGGAAGGTATGGTGGACTCATCTGGAATAATTTTGGGGTTTAAGGGATTGGATGCACAAGCAGTATTCCCGCTTAGTACAAGTGAAGGCTAGCAAAAGAGTGGGAAGCGACCAACTAGAGAGCGACAACATCCATGTACATGCATTAAAATTAATAAACATTGGATGCAAGCATGAGTAGGATATAATCCACCATGAACATAAATATCGTGAAGGCTATGTTGATTTTGTTTCAACTACATGCGTGAACATGTGCCAAGTCAAGTCACTTAAATCATTCGAAAGAGGATACCACCCCATCATACCACATCATAATCATCTCAATAGCATGTCGGCATACAAGGTAAATCATTGTAACTCATAGCTAATCAAGCATGCATGGCACAAGCAACTCTAATCTCTAATTGTTATTGCAAACATGTTTATTCATAATAAGCTGAATCAAGAACGACGGGCTCATCATATTTACAAACAAAAGAGGTCGAGTTCATACCAGCTTTTCTCATCTCAGTCAGTCCATCATATATCATCATAATTGCCTTTCACTTGCACGACCGAACGGTGTGAATAATAATAAGAGTGCACGTGCATTGGACTAAGCTGGAATCTGCGAGCATTCAATAAAAAGGAGAAGATAAGGCAATATGGGCTCTTGGTTAAATCAACAATAATGCATATAAGAGCCACTTCAACAATTTAATTATGGTCTTCTCCTACTGACCCCCAAAGAAAAGAAATAAAACTATTTACACGGGAAAGCTCCCAACAAGCAAAAGAAGAACGGGAAATATTTTTGGGTTTTCTTTTTAATTATTACTACTACAGCAGAAAAATAAACTACTACTATTTATTTTTGTTTTTCTTAAGGTTTAACAAACACACAAGAAGAAAGCAGGAAAAAGAAAATAAACTAGCATGGATATTACAGTGAAAAAGTATGAGCACCGACATCTAGCAATGAGTATGTGTGAACATAAATGTAATGTCCGTGAGAAATACGTACTCCCCCAATCTTAGGCTTTTGACCTAAGTTGGTCTATGGCCACGGCTGGCCTGGCGGATATCCATAATAATAGTTGTTGGGGTCGTACTGTGATGAGGAAGGATAGTTGGGATCATACTGATGTGCAGCGGTTATCGCCTGCTGAGCTGCAGCGTGGAGTCTGGCTGCCTCCGCTCTCCTCTCGTACTCTTCTGCCTCCTCTCTGGTAATAACATATCTTCCTTTTGTCTGTGAATCAAAGAAGGCAGGAGCAGGGAGAGTAATATGGAAAACACGTCGTTTATCAAAGATTAAACGATATAATAGAGGTGATTCAGGCCTCTCGACAAACTGGTGCGAAGCCATAGAGTCATAATCTAAATATGCAGGAAGCAACTCCATATCACCCTCACGAATGTCTATCTGAAGAAAATAAGCTAAGCGGGTTGCATAAATTCCTCCAAAGAAATCTCCATTATGTCTATTATGATGCAACCTACGAGCTACAATGGCTCCCATATGATAAGATTGGTCTCCTAACACAGCACTCCTAAGAATGCTGAGATCAGGGACACACATGTGACATGCTTCATCCTTAGCATTTATGCATCTACCGATGAAGAGAGCAAAATAATGTATAGCAGGAAAGTGAATGATCCCTATGGTAGCCTGCGTTATATCTCTAGATTCCCCCACAGTTATACTAGCAAGAAAGTTTCTAAATTCAGACTTAGGGGGATCCCTAACACTACCCCATGATGGAAGTTTGCAAGCAGAAGTAAAATCTTCTAAGTCCATGGAATAAGATTTGTCATAAAGATCAAACATGACTGAAGGAGAATTACGCGAAGATGAATACTCAAACCTCCTCACAAATGAACTTGTGAGATCATGATATTGGGGGCATTTGTTAGCCTCAAAATCTTCAAGACCGGCATTGCGCAAATATGCTTTAAATTCTTCTTTAATTCCCGCACAGTCCATAAAATTTTCCGACGGCCATTCACAAGGACGTACTGGAGCGTCTCTTGGTGGATCCTCGTAAGCATCGCGCGTAGCAATCCTGGGTCCTTGCTTCTTAGAGGAACCACCTTGGAACATCTTCCTAAACATATTGTTTTTCTCTGAAAAATTCTGAAATTTTTAGTAACTTCAAAATAAAAGTGAACCAAACTCAATAAAACTAATAGCAACTACTCCTACAAGTGCCTAGACCTATATCAAGCATTAGAACTACTTGGAACCATATAAATTTGACATGCAAGCTCAAGAACACGGTCTCCTATGCAGTACAAATTTGCAAAGAATAAAGCACTAGAACAAAAACTAATTGGACCAATGGAGGAGTCACATACCAAGGAACAATCTTCCCAAGCAGTTTTGAGAGAGGTGCTTTGAGCAAGGAGATCGAAAATCGTAGCAAAAGTGGCTGGAACTCGTGCTTGAGTTGGTTTTTCGGGTTTGTGTGAGATAGAGGAAGAAGATGGGTGATGGGATAAGTGGAGGAGGGCCACCGTGGGCCCACGAGGCAGGGGCGCACCCTAGAGGGGGGGCGCGCCCACCACCCTCGTGGCCAGGTGGCAGCTCTTCTCGCGGTAATTTTTGCACAGTAAATCCTCAAATATTCCCGAAAAAATCATATTAAATTGGCATGGCATTCTGAGGACTTTTATTTTCGGGATATTTTTATATTGCATGGATAACTCAAGAAACAGAAAGAAAATACTATTTTTACTTTATTTAATCTAAATAACAGAAAATATAGAGAGGGTACAGAAGGTTGTGCTTCTAGTTTCATCCATCTCATGATCATCAAAAAGAATCCACTAACAAGGTTGATCAAGTCTTGTTAACAAACTCATTCTGATAATCATGAAACCGGAGAAATTTCGAATAACACTAAGTTACCTCAACGGGGATATGCACATCCCCTATAATAAGAATATCATATTTCTTCTTGACAATAGGAAGAGGAAATTCAAAACCTCCAAATATATTCGATGGAATTTTTCCAATAGAGTTGATACTATGAACTTGAGGTTGTTTCCTCGGAAAGTGTACCGTATGCTCATTATCATTAACATGAAAAGTGACATTGCCTTTGTTGCAATCAATAACAGCCCCTGCAGTATTAAGAAAAGGTCTTCCAAGAATAATAGACATACTATCATCCTCGGGAATATCAAGAATAACAAAGTCCATTAAAATAGTAATGTTTGCAACCACAACAGGCACATCCTCACAAATACCGATAGGTATAGCAGTTGATTTATCAGCCATTTGCAAAGATATTTCAGTAGGTGTCAGCTTATTCAAGTCAAGTCTGCGATATAAAGAGAGAGGCATAACACTAACACCGGCTCCAAGATCACATAAAGCAGTTTTAATATAATTTCTTTTAATGGAGCAAGGTATAGTAGGTACTCCGGGGTCTCCAAGTTTCTTTGGTATTCCACCCTTAAAAGTGTAATTAGCAAGCATGGTGGAAATCTCAGCTTCCGGTATCTTTCTTTTATTAGTAATGATATCCTTCATATATTTAGCATAAGGATTTGTTTTGAGCACATCAATTAATCGCATACGCAAAAAGATAGGCCTAATCATTTCAGCAAAGCACTCAAAATCCTCATCATCCTTTTTCTTGGATGGTTTCGGAGGAAAAGGCATGGGTTTCTGAACCCAAGGTTCCCTTTCTTTACCATGTTTCCTAGCAACAAAGTCTCTTTTATCATAACATTGATTCTTTGATTGTGGGTTATCAAGATCAACAGCAGGTTCAATTTCTACATCATTATCATTACTAGGCTGAGCATCATCATGAACATCATCATTAATATTTTTACTAGGTTCATGTTCATTACCAGATTGAGTTTCAGCATCAGACATAGATATATCATTTGGATTATCAGGTGGTTCAGCAATAGGTTCACTAGAAGTTTGCACAGTTATATCATTTTTCTTCTTGTTGTTTTTAGAAGAACTAGGAACATCAATATTATTCCTTTGAGAATCTTGCTCGATTCTCTTAGGGTGGCCTTCAGGATACAAAGGTTCCTGAGTCTTTCTACCAGTTCTAGTAGCCACTCTAACAGCATAGCCATTTTTCTTACTATTCATTTCATTAAGCACTTCTTTTTGAGCCTTAAGTACTTGTTCTACTTGAGTCGTAACCATAGAAGCATGTTTGCTAACAAGTTTAAGTTCACCTTTAATATCAGCCATATAATCACCCAAGTGTCTAATCATATAAGCATTTTCTTTTAATTGTCTACCAAAATAAGCATTGAAGTCGTATTGCTTATACATAAAGTTATCAAACTCATCCAAGCATTGACTAGCAATTTTAGTAGGAGGGACTTCAGCTTTATCACATCTATAAAGAGAATTTACCTTTACTACCTGTGTCGGGATATCGGGACCAGGAGGTTCTTCAGTAAATAAATAATTGAGATCATAGCTTTCTTCAACAGGCGATGAATTAAGACCATGTATTTCTTCAATAGGAGGTAAATTCTTAACGTCTTCAGCTTTAATACCTTTTTCTTTCATAGATTTCTTTCATAGATATCTTCGGGACTGAGAAATAGAACACCTCTCTTCTTCGGAGTTGGTTTAGGAATATGCTCAGTAATTGGAGCAGGAGATGGCTCAGGAGCTGGCTCAGGAGGTGCCCAATTTTTTTCATTTGTCAACATATTATTCAATAGAATTTCAGCTTCATCCGGTACTCTTTCCCTGAAAAGAGAACCAACACAACTATCCAGGTAATCTCTGGAAGCATCGGTTAGTCCATTATAAAAGATATCAAGTATTCTAGGTTTCTTAAGACGATGATCAGGCAAAGCATTAAGTAACTTGAGAAGCCTCCCCCAAGCTTGTGGGAGACTCTCTTCTTTAATTTGCACAAAGTTGTATATTTCCCTCAAAGCAGCTTGTTTCTTATGAGCAGGGAAATATTTAGCAGAGAAGTAATAAATCATATCCTGGGGACCACGCACACAACCAGGATCAAGAGAATTAAACCATATCTTAGCATCACCCTTTAATGAGAATGGAAATATTTTGAGTATATAGAGGTAACGCGATCTCTCGTCATTAGTGAACAAGGCAGCTATATCATTTAACTTAGTAAGATGTGCCACAACATTTTCAGATTCATAGCCATAAAACGGATCAGATTCAACCAAAGTAATTATATCAGGATCAATAGAGAATTCATAATCTTTATCAGGAACACATATAGGTGAAGTACCAAAAGCAGGGTCGGGTTTCATTCTATCTCTAAGTGATTCTTTGTTCCATTTAATTAATAACCTCTTAAGCTCATATCTATCTTTGCAAGCAAAAATAGCGACAGAAGATTCCTTATCAAAAAGATAACCCTCAGGAATAACAGGCATATTTTCATCATCACTATCATCATCGTATTCAGATTCAATAATTTCTTTTTCTCTAGCCCTAGCAATTTATTCATCAAGAAATTCACTAAGGGGCACAGTAGTATCAGGCATAGAAGCAGTTTCATCATAAGTATCATGCATAGCAGAAGCGGCATCATCAATAACATGCGACATATCAGAACGAATAGCAGAAGCAGATGTAGGTGTCGCAAACTTACTCATAACAGAAGGTGAATCAAGTGCAGAACTAGATGGCAGTTCCTTACCTCCCCTCATAGTTGAGGGATAGATCTTGGTTTTTGGATCTCTCAAGTTCTTCATGGTGTCCAGCAGATATAAATCCCAAGTGACTCAAAGAATAGAGCTATGCTCCCCGGCAACGGCGCCAGAAATTTGTCTTGATAACCCACAAGTATATGTCACGACCGGTTTTCCAATAAAATATTTATTGAGAAACCAATCTTTTGAGTCCAGGATGAGTAAAATCCTCCTCACTGGTAGACAAATTCTTGATACATTAAGCCAGTAGCATAAAATATATTACAGGGTCGAGCTGCGGTTGCTCAACCAAATTATTACAAGCACGCCAATAATTATACATAATGGCGGAAATGACACAGTGGTGTGGAGGCATACTACTGACTCGAGGATAGGGTGGTGGTGGAAAATCACAGCGGGGAGTGTGATACATGACTCTAAAACTGGCACCTCATCGAGCGTCGAGGCGAGGCTCGATGAATTTATTTGGTAGCGGAAGCGGATATAATACAGTGACCAAATCCAGGGTCGCACGAGACTGACTGGGACTCCTCTAGGCGTCGGACTCGCTATCAAATTCTTCATCCATGAGATCGCCTTCGTCAGCATCTGGCCAAATCAACAAGCCAGGTGAGTACTTTGAAAGTACTCGCAAGACAGTTCGGACGTAAGGTATAACAAATGCATGCATGGATGCGTCATGATTAATTCATCAATGCACATTCAAAATTTAGCAAGCAAGGTAAGTAAGAAGGGAATCGGCGGTAGTCCGCATGTAAACCCAACATAAAGAAAATAATAGGAAATCGATCGGGTGTCTGAAGTGACGCCTCGAAGGGTGAACAAATAAATAAAGATCATGCCGCAGTCGGGCGTCTAAGCGACACCACGTAAAGGGCTTAAACTGAAAATAAAAGACATGCATGCCTCAGTCGGACGTCGGGGCGACATCATAGAAAGGGCTTATATTGAAAGTAAATAATAACAATGCCACAGTTGGACGTCTGAGCGACATCGCAGAAAGGGCTTTTATTGAAAGTAATTAATAACAATGCCACAGTCGGACGTCTGAGCGACATCGCAGAAAGGGCTTTTATTGAAAGTAAATAATAACAATGCCACAGTCGGATGTCTGAGCGACATCGCAAAAAGGGATTTTATTCACAAGTAAATAATACTCATAATGAACATTCAATTCATGATAATAAACGGGTTAGTCCATCCTCAGGAATAAACATTTAACCCGACTTAGCACTCATGTGATTCACCAGAGTCTCTGTCATCAAAACTGACATTTGTCGGGATAAGATAATACCGAACTTGGACATGGAATAGATGGTTCAAAGGAATATATGACTCTGCAGAGTTTGTACGAAATTTTTTCCCACAGCCAACGGATTTCCGTAGTCACAAAGGACTAGTTCCGTTTACGGTATTTCGGAAGAAAACACAGCTAACCAGTACACACCCATCCTAGCTCTCGATGCTAGGAATCACCCTAGACATCGTCCAAGAAAAACTTTTGAGACGGGGAGATCACAATCTCGAATAGCATGGGATCAAATTTATATACGCACGCTCTAAGGGGTGCCCCCCTCTCGGTCCCAACCGGAAACACCCATGCCCCCTGACCGGATGACTGGCTTTAATCCAGGGCCATGGAACCATCATCACGGCCTCTCCTTTTGGTGTGTACCAAGAAAGCGGTTTGCAACTTACTAAGCCATATTCCTTGCGGAAAACATGTGGTAGTACAGGGAAGGAAAAATGGAAGGAACTGGACCGATACGGGTTGACACTGAAGTCATATAGTCTGGCATAAGACTGGCATGCTACAACACTGCCATCTTACCCATCCTCATGCCAACACATGGCCATGCATACTCACATTCATTCACTTATGGATTTTCGGAACTCACTTGTCTCATTGTTGCATGTAACATGACATCCGTCGGTATGCTCATCAACATGCCATGAAACTACTTAATGCAAACATGCCAAAACAATCATCATATCAAAAGTTCAAACATGCTTGCCTGGTTCAGAGTAGTCGGAGCCTAGCTCGGTGAAGTTTGCGGTCCCGTCACCTCCTTCGGTATCTACGGCATAAAGAAAATATACGCGCTATCGTGAATACCGCGAGGTGCACAAAAATTTCTCCAAATATTTTCCAAATAAATCTGATAAAAAACTAGACAAAATTTTAAGGAGAACAGAAAAAGAATCAATCAAAAATACTTTTCTGTTAAAAAGTTATAAGGGTTTTAGTCTAGGGACTCATCTGTAATGAAACAGAAAGTTCCCAGGGGCTAACTTATAAAAACAGAAGATGATTCGATAAAGAATATGCCGGCCCAGCGGGAAAACGTATTTGGCAGAAGACGCTTTCAGAAAATGGTTCGTTTAAAAAGAACTGGGAGGCTGACGGGCAGGTCCCACCCGTCAGGTTTGAATTTTCAAACGGGGCGGCAGAGCTCGACGGTGCCCGAGAGCCGCGGTGGTCGCCGGCGGCGATCCACGGCAAGGCAGGGGGATCGGAGGGTACCTCCGTGTTCAGGGCGTCATTCCGCGTCAGTTGGTGGTGGTGGTGGTCACCGGAGAGCACCACGTCGACGGCGGCCCTTGCTCCGGCGGACGGTGGTTCGGGCGGTCGTGGGCCTCGTCGGAGAGAGCTATGAAGATCAAATGGAGTGGGGGTTAGACTCTTGGGTGCTCGAGGAGGGTACTGACGAAGTTTGGGCACCGGGGACGGCCTTACCGGAGCGAATCGAGACGGAGGCCGAGGCGGAACGGGGCGGCCGGAGTCGGGGGAGGAGACCTCCTCGAGGTCCTCCTAGTGGCCTTTCGGGGCGTTGGTGAGGTGCAGTGGTGGTGCGTGCTCGAGGGTGAGCTTGGGGTCCCCTTTTATAGGCGATCCGAGGCGGTGGCCGTGGACGGATAAGTCCGGTGGTGGATTACGGCGGCGCAGTGGCTGGACGGGGAGATTAGGGAGTTGGGCGTCATCGTGGAGGTCTACTGGTCCCATTCAGACGCTAAGCGGACTTGGATTAGGAGCTTGGGGTGGGTTTCGACGGAACGGGGCGGCGCGGGTCCGTCGGCGGCAGAGAGCGTGCCCAGTGCTTGCCGGGCCACGGCGACGGTGCAACGGGGCGTGCTGGCATGCATGAGGCCACGCGGAGCTACCAGGAGGGTTGGGCGGCGCCGAACGGTGTTCCGCCGCGGTGTTGTCCCCCTGTCGGCCGTTACGGTGGTTCTGCCGCCGCAAAGCACGCCGGCGCAGGCGGCCCAGGGCGCCACCGACGCCAGGAAGGCGCCAAGCGCGTGTGCGGGGTGCTGGCCAGGGAGAAGGGGCTGCGTGCAACGCGCCAGGATGCACTGTTGACAAGTGACAATTCTCTGACGAAGAAACGACACTGAACTTCTCTGAACTTTCTGAATTTTACTGAAAGTGCAAAGTAACAATGCCGGCCAGGTGTTCGACAGAATGATACTGGCATGTAGGGATTTTTCCTTGAGCTGATTTTTGGTGGAGTGGCCTCTCATTGCAACAGGAGACTGCCTGAATTTTTATGGAATTTTTGGAGAACTGTAGATATGAATTTCACCAAATTTGGCAAATCTGGTCCAGACTTGCAGAGAGTAAAATTTGAAAAATTTGAAAAGAAGAAGAGTGGATCAAGATGGTTCTAGGTTGTGGGTACTAAGGACTATCCAGGGGAGTTGGTTTGGGCTCAAGGATCAAAGGCATTAGGGTACTTGCTTTGAAAATCACTCAAGCTCAAAATAATTGGCAGAAATGATTTGAGAGATAAAATAATTGAAATAAAATCCAAAACTTGTTTGGACTTGTTGAGACAGAGAATTTAGATTGTTCAAAGGTGGAGGGAAGGATTTTGAGAAGATTTACTATAGGAGACATGGTAAAACCATGGGGGTTTTCAAGATAAGAAAAACCTCAAAATTCATAGAGTTCTTTTTATAAGAAAAAGAATAATTTCCAAAAATATACTTCGAGAAGGGAACCATCAGAGAAAGAATTTTAAATGATCAAACACCATAGTTTGAAGAAGATACACAAATAAAAATCCTTGCCAAAGAAGTTTTTAAGAGGAAGGTTTTTTGGAAAAAATTTAAATGGCCTCTTCTCAGAAACCAACAAAGTTTTTGCTGAAAACCAAATAAAATTTTTGGAGTGTCACAGTATAGGGGATCGCAACAGCTTTCGAGGGTAGAGTATTCAACCCAAATTTATTGATTCGACACAAGGGGAGCCAAAGAATATTCTTAAGTATTAGCAGCTGAGTTGTCAATTCAACCACACCTGGAAACTTAGTATCTGCAGCAAAGTGTTTAGTAGCAAAGTAATATGATAGTGGTGGTAGCGACAACAAAAGTAAAGACAACAAAAGTAATGTTTTTGCTATTTTGTAGTGATTGTAACAGCAGCAGCGGGAAAGTAAATAAGCGAGAACCAGTATATGGAAAACTCGTAGGCACCGGATCAGTGATGGATAATTATGCCAGATGCGGTTCATCATGTAACAGTCATAACATAGGGTGACACAGAACTAGCTCCAATTCATCAATGTTATGTAGGCATGTATTCCGTATATAGTCATACGTGCTTATGGAAAAGAACTTGCATGACATCTTTTGTCCTACCCTCCCGTGGCAGCGGGGTCCTATTGGAAACTAAAGGATATTAAGGCCTCCTTTTAATAGAGAACCAGAACAAAGCATTAGCACATAGTGAATACATGAACTCCTCAAACTATCGTCATCACCGGGAGTGGTCCCGATTATTGTCACTTCGGGGTTGCTGGATCATAACACATAGTAGGTGACTATAGACATGTAAGATAGGATCAAGAACTCACATATATTCATGAAAACATAATAGGTTCAGATCTGAAATCATGGCACTCGGGCCCTAGTGACAAGCATTAAGCATAGCATAGTCATAGCAACATCAATCTCAGAACATAATGGATACTAGGGATCAAACCTAACAAAACTAACTCGATTACATGATAAATCTCATCCAACCCATCACCGTCCAGCAAGCCTATGATGCAATTACTCACGCACGGCGGTGAGCATCATGAAATTGGTGATGGAGGATGGTTGATGATGACGACGACGATGAATCCCCCTCTCCGGAGCCCCGAACGGACTCCAGATCAGCCCTCCCGAGAGGTTTTAGGGCTTGGCAGCGGCTCCGTATCGTAAAACGCGATGATTTCTTCTCTCTGATTTTTTTCTCATCGAAACTCAATATATGGAGATGGAGTTGGAGTCGGAGACGCAACAGGGGGCCCACGAGGTAGCGCGCCCCCCACCCTCGTGAGAAGGGTGTGGGCCCCCTGGTCTTCATCTTTAGCGAGGATTTTTTATTATTTTTTCTAAGATGTTCTGTGGAGTTTCAGGTCATTCCGAGAATATTTTTTTTCTGCACATAAAACAACACCATGGTAATTCTGCTGAAAACAGCGTCAGTCCAGGTTAGTTCCATTCAAATCATACAAGTTAGAGTCCAAAACAAGGGCAACAGTGTTTGGAACAGTACATACGATGGAGACGTATCAAGTATCCACAGAAATCATTCCCTTGTTCCTGCCACAAGCACTTTACGAGAAATAGAGGTCAATCAAACTGATAATGAAGCATTATAAATGGTATTGATGAAAGTAGATAGAATCAACGGGATCGAGATGCGCGGAACTAGCTCGCTAGTACTACTTACTTTCGGGTATGTCCATCGCAGCTCCCCCGGCAGTCCCGGAGGTTGTGCGGTGAATACTTTACAAACCCTGCGAGACAAACAAAACAATTACTTGATATCAGGAAATGAACAAAAAGTTGCTGATATGGTGCGATAATGATCGATTGAACTTACTTCTTGAGCATTTTAGTCATGTCCGCATAGGTCTCGGGAGATTTTCGTCTCGAGTCTAAGACGGTTACTAGTCCCTGCTCAAGCTTAATCTCCAGGAGAATATAGTGGAAGCTGCGCACGCATGCATAACTCATCAATTACATTACTATAACCTTGCTCGAGTAATAAGGGAAACCGAATATGCACAAGACAGTAACACTCACTCGAAGTTGTAAGGAAAGAGTATTTTATCTTTGTTTTGATTTACTATCAATGATTTGAGTAAGTTGGCCTCAGCATCATCGGCGTTCTTTTCAACCTCATATTTATCTATGAGATTTGTGTTAATGAACCCAATATCATACATTTCTGCTTTTCTGCACTCGACGATCTTCAATCTGCATAATATAGTGAGGATAATCATATATACATGCAATGAAAGAGCTGAGCTATATATAGAGACTTAATGACAGAAGTAGTACTTACAGACAGTAGCAAGTGACCGTTAATTTATCGAGGGCCTTTTGATTGAACCACTGGAAGAACTCATCAAATGGAACAGTCAACAAATCAATTCCAACGAGGTCGTGCTCCTCTTTAGCTCTCAGATACAAATATTTGTCCCCCAAACTCTTTGCAGGTTTTCATGTACCAATCATGGAATCTTCGCATCATCGTTGTTAGAGATTTTTCATCTTTGACAAGAGGCTTCCCGTAATGGTATTGGTGTTCTTCCACCTCCAAGAAATCATAATGTAAATCGTCGGGCAGGTAATCTTCAACATTGCTATAACCGGGCACCATCCCCGAATCATTAGCGACAATATCGCTAGACACCTTGAGCGGGGGGCATGATTGGTCCGCTTGTTCACCGAGCTGGGCAATTTTTTCCCAACTTGTCGTTCTGCTAACCTTCGATCACTAATAGTATTTCCCGACCGCTCCGCTTCGATATATACCTTCGCAGTAATGTGCTCATAGTTGGTTTTCGGCGGAGACTTTGGTGGTTTCCTCAGGGCATCGAGTGTGCGCTTTGCTTTCACCCGGTCTACCTTCTCCTCCGGAGGTGGATGTCTCTTTGCTTTCACCCCTTCAAAGAAGTCATTCACTTCTTTTTCCACGATCTTCGCGTTTTCTTCCACGGTCCTCTCGTATGGTAACTTCTCTAGAGGCTTGAGAGGTGGACCGAATCTGTATTGCCTGCCTCTAGCTGTACTGCTAGACGCCGGAGCAGACGGAGCGGCTGCGGCTGTCTTCTTTCATGCTTGCTTACGAGGCGGAGGAGAAGGACTACGACGCGCCGGAGCAGCCGGGGCGGCGGCGGGTCTCTTCCGCCTTTGCTGGCAAGGCGGAGAAGGGGGAGGCTGGTGGCTGCTCGGGCGCGCCGGCGCAGGCGGAGAAGGAGGCGGAGTGCCGCCACACACTGGAGAAGAAGGAGGCTAGTGGCTGCTCGGGCGCGCCGGCGCAGGCGGAGTGCCGCCATGCGCCGGAGAAGGAGGAGGCTGGTGGCTGCTCGGGCACGCCGGTGCAGGCGGAGTGCCGCCACACGCCGGAGAAGGAGGCTGAGTGCCTTGATCACTCGCCGGAGGAGGAGGCGGTGGAGGAGGCGGAGTGCCCTGACTCGCCGGAGGAGGAGGAGGAGGCGGAGGCGTCCAGTTCGGAAGGTTGATGAGCTCCTTCCGCCATAGGCATGGAGTCTTCAGAGCAGAACCTAGCAGAGTCTCCCCTTCACTGGTAGGGTGGTCAAGCTCGAGCTCCTTAAATCCCTCCGTTATTTCATCCACCATTACCCTAGCATATCCTTCTAGAATCGGCCGGCGGTGAAAAGTTGCGCCAGGTTCAGGACGTGCAATAGAGCCGACAGCCGCCTTGACTTTCATATTCATCCATTGCATCATAAGGTGGCAATTGTGAGACTCCGTGATTAAGTCCACGGGGTAGCTAGCAGGAGCCGTGAAGACAGGCCCCTGAAGCAGCTCCGTGGAAGCCACGCAGCTTCTTCGCTGAGATGGCGGTGTAGCTTCGGGTGTAGCAGCTTCGGCAGGTCACGCGCTGCGGGCCTCGTCTCGTTCCTCTAGCACTTGTACCCTTGCGTGCAGCGCCTGTAGTTGGGTCAACTCCTTTTTCTTCTTCCTCTCCCGGCATTTGTAACTGCCTGCGTCGGGAAATCCAGCCTTCCACGAAAGGGAGCCTGGCGTGCCTCGTGTCCGTCCGGGGTGCTCAGGATTCCCGAGGGCCTCTGTGAGCTCGTCGTTCTATTTGTCCGGAACGAACGTCCCTTGCTGTGCCTTTTCGATATACTCCTGAAACTTCTCGATGGGTGTGTTCAGCTGCTCGTTGGTCCAAACGCACTTCCCTGTTACAGGGTCCAATTGCCCCCCAACCCCGAAGAACCAAGTCCTGCAACGGTCTGGCCAGCGTCGCATCTCTGGTTCGATCCCTTTAGCAATGAGGTCATTCTCAGCCTTGTCCCACAACGGCTGGGCTTTCAGGTAGCCACCTGACCCCGTGCAATGGTGATGCTTCTTCTTTGCAGCATTTTTCTTGTTTGTCGCTGACATCTTCGCTGCTCTCTCAGATTTTTTTGGTGACAAATGCGGGCCACTGATCTTTGATCTTCTCAAATTGGCCGATGAATTCTGGAGTCTTGTCTTGGTCGACAAACGATGATTTCAGCTCATTCTTCCACCTCCTGAATAGCTCAACCATCTTCTTAAGAGCATAAGCCTTAATCATTGGCTTTTTAACTGGATTCTCCGGATCCTCCTCTTGCGGGAAGGTGAAATTTTCCTGCAGCGCGGTCCAAAGATCAGCTTTTTGTCTATCGCTGACATAAGACACCTGAGAGTCTTTGTCCTTAGGTTTCAACCATTGTTCGATGCTGATCGGGATTGATACGTCTCCGTCATATCTACTTTTCCAAACACTTTTGCCCTTGTTTTGGACTTTAACTTGCATGATTTGAATGGAACTAACCCGGACTGACGCTGTTTTCAGCAGAATTACCATGATGTTATTTATGTGCAGAAACAAAAGTTCTCGGAATGACCTGAAACTTCACGGAACAACTTTTCGAAAAATATTAAAAATCCTTGCAAAAGATGAAGGCCAGGGGGCCCACCACCTGTCCACGAGGGTGGGGGCGCGCCACCCTACCTCATGGGCCCCCTGGAGCTCCTCCGAACTCAACTCCAACTCTATATATTTGGTTTCGGGGAGAAAAAATAAGAGAGAAGGATTCATCGCGTTTTACAATATGGAACCGCTGCCAAGCCCTAAAACCTCTCGGGAGGGCTGATCTGGAGTCCGTTCGGGACTCCGGAGAGGGGAATCCGTCGCCATCGTCATCATCAATCATCCTTCATCATCAATTTCATGATGCTCACCGCCGTGCATGAGTAATTCCATCGTAGACTTGTTGGACGGTGATGGGTTCACTAGACCATGACACTACAAAGACGACATGCGGCTGTTGGTAAAAGTGAGCATCGCCGAAACTTTTTTTGTCCGAAACTATACCGACACACAGCATGTCAGTGTTAGATAAGCTTATGACACATTATCTGTCGCCAAAGCACCATGGAATCACCGACGTAATTTATGTCGGCGTATGGAGTTTTTAGTGATTGTCTGTGTGTCGCCGTTTCATGAGGACACAAAAAATGTCGGCGTTGTTTGCTTCGGCCCACACCCACAAAAAACTTGGCCCTGAAAGAAGGCCATGTGTGCGCTATGTGAAACACCCGTTCGGGGCGGACTAGCAAAAAACACTCGCATCTCTATCGCCCCCTCACATAGAAATATCAATCTCACATCTCTCCTCTTGCCACCCACACCCTAAACCTAACCCGATTCCGTCGCCGCCAAAGGCCCCACCCGTCTGCGCCGCGGCCCCCGACCTGCGCGCCGCCGCCCTTCCACTCGTCCCCTCGCGCCTCATCATCCCGACCCCGACCTCCCTCTAGCCCGCAGTGCACCATCCTCCCAGTAGCAGCAAGCCGTCCGCCGCGACAGGAGCAGCAGCGGCACCGAGGAGAAGCAGCGCCGTCAACCAACACCGGATAGATGCAGAAGCACCGTCCACCGGCGAGGAGAAGTAGTACCGTCAGCCACCGAGGATCCACCGTGGTTCTTCCTCCATCGGCAATGTCTTTTCCTGCTGATCTTCTTTCCTCCGCCCAGCCTACAGATTTCAAGAGGTAATTAAGCTTTTGCCCCCATTTTACTGAACTGAAACTGAAATATATAGATCTATCTTGCAGTGGTTGTTTTAGTTCATCACAGATAGATCTCTCTTGCAATCACATGAACACGTCAGTTTTAAGCTGAAGCAAATTATTGTAGATGTGCTTTGAAAATCTTAATTTGATGAAACAAAGCCACTGGAAAAAAACTTTTTGTGTCCCCACGTGGATGTGCTTTTTGTGTCTCACATGGATCGAAATTCATATCACTCTATAATGCCAGGATCAGGGGAGATCTGGATGCTGCGCACCGCACCCTGCTTGGATCTGATGGAGTGGGCGAGGTAGTGGTCGGGGCATGGGATGGCGCCTTCATCGTCAGACTATTGGGATTCAGCATATTTCTGCAGTCTTCTTCAGAGATCAGGAGGGTTCGATTCAACACAACTCCGGGCTTGGGTTGCCGTCAAACAAAATCAGCTCGACAGTATTCCTCTTTCTTGCTTCTTATTAGTCAAAGTCTGAACTCAATTTCTGTATTTTAGTTGGTACTTAATTGATTTGATAGGCTATATCTACGTGTGATGCATCAACTAGGCTTTGTAAATGGATACATAGTGTTTTCTGGTTATTTTGTTCAATAATTATGTGTTCCCATTTCTCCTACTCAACATGTTACAGAATTTAGTGATTAACATTTATCTACCGAATTACAATTCAGTCAAGCATTACAATCTTTATGCCAAAACTAAACAATAGAACAAAGTCTGCCTGGGATTTGTATTTCCAGCTATGGCTTAAAAAAGCCAATAGTAAGTTATTTATGTACTAATTCCCCTAATGATATTAGCATATGTTGTTTGAATTTAACTATTGAAGGGCACATGAATAGTACTAGCATCTAGGATTGAGGGATTAAAAGTTTACAAAAATTCAAAGAAATTCTATGTTGGTTTCATCTCTTTGTTGTTCTGAAATTGCTGCCCTTGTTGAATTGTTCTCTATCACATCTAAAGCAAAATTTTACAGTGAGCATATGTGATGGACTATATTTTTAATTAGGGCTCGAGTATAATGGACTGGGAATCATTCTCTTAATGATCTGGTACTCTTGAACTGGTGCATGAAACGTGCTTTTGACATATATATTTCTCCCGAGGTTTGTGGGGAATAAGAAATTTAGATAAACATATGATATCTACACATATAGTATATCTTAAAGTATCAAAGTTAGTCTTTCACTATCCCTTTGAACCTTCTTCCCAACCTTTGAGGCTGTACATAGCACCCTGCAGAGATAACTTTTTTAGATGTGCAGAGCACTTCTTGATGTTCATACTTACCGGCTAGATTTCACATGTAACAACTATGTGGTAGAATAAATTTTTGCGAACGCAAGAAAAAATTGCATTCTACTGGATTTTCTGTTATAGTTTTCATGTTGTTTTTTTCCTGTTGAGGGGGACTATTCAAATATATTGACGGTCTAAAAAAACCTATGTATACATAAACATCAAACAATTATGCAGAAAGTGGACCTTTTAAGTTCAGGAAAACCGCTTGATGTCATTTCACTCGGTAAATGTCAGTCTGGTTTAGTGTTCTCTAAATCTATTTGACCCCAGCTACATGGTCCAGTAGCAATAACAACCACATCATGGCCAATTCAGAAATACCTTTAGTGATACGTTGGAGTACAACCACATGGTTAGAGTTTCCAAGTTATATCACTCCTTTCTTTTATTAATACTTATTTGGTGAAGTTCTTGGCTGCAATATTACAAAGTTCTTGTGAATGTTGTATTGAAAAGAGAGGTGGAGCTTGCTTGTGGATATGATGGAATGCAAACAATGGACGATGCTCACCACATGTCCATTGCATGGCCATCAAATAGGGTAAAAATATATTTTATACATTTTCCTGTTCTAGCGTAAACTATCACCTGATGCAAACTAATTGTTATTTTTGGAGATCAAACCTTGCACAAAGTCACGGTTGTCGTCATCGCAGAGTTCAGGTATTATTCCTGTCAACATCACCATGTTCTATCTGACACTTGGAACTGAGAGCAAGTAGTATACCACTACCAGTACCTCTAGTAGTGTGGATCAACATGTTTTTGCAATTCTGTTGTCGAAAGTATTTTATTTTCATTCATGTAGTATTGTGGATCGGCATGTTTTGTCTAGTTTATATTACATCTGTTTGTGACCTGGTACATCTATTTCAGACCTGGTTGTGTCCTGGTGCAATCTTCAATGCTTGTTTTTCTATTTCTCATTCCTCGTTCTGTAACTAAAAGTTCTATCATATGCACTAGTTCAATCCCATTAAAGCTCCACTAATGCACTAAAATTTATCATTCCTGCTATTGATTCCCAGAATTTACTGGCCTTATCTCTCCACCTGAATCTTTGCTTGATTGTTCCTCCTATACTGGATCATATTTACTGGCCTTATCTCTCCACATGAATCTTTGGCTCCCCTGCTATTTGGATGTTGAAGAATTAACAAGTACCGATGGTTTCCTTAGGTAGGAAACAACATTTTGTACTATATCATCTCTTTTGGACTGAAAACAGTTTTGTACATAACTTTTAGCAGCAGTCACCATATTATTTTTTATCATCTCTTTTGCACTGAAATAAATAAATTTTTGTACAGTATATAACTAGCCATGAGGATGGTGATTGTTGTTGTACAGGAAACGACATCACATAATAAAAATATTCTTTGAGTTCTCAGGGTTGGGGTTGTGTGTCAGATTGATATATTATGGAAACCCCGCTCCCGAGTAGGCCTAGTACAAGAATCAGTAAAACTTATGGTTAAGCAAAATGGTTTGCACATCACTAACTTCGTATAGATCCACAAGAAAACACTAACATTCCTGAGCATAGGTTCGGATGCAATATGGTCCAGAAAATCAGGTCTCTTCCATCCTGCCCTCATTTTGTTGCATGTCCTTCTCATTTTCTAAAATTGCTCAAAGATACAAGTTCTTTTGCAGGGACAAATGGGAGAAAGTAGCATCTACTGAAGTTGATCTAGGATGTTCTGTTGTTCATATGGAAGTTGATGTCGGCATGATCAAAGACCAGGTATCTCCCATAATATTTTGTAGTAGCCAAGTGATCGAACAATTGGTCTCTTGAGAACTTGCTCATCATATTTTGTAACAGGCCATGACCTGAATGTCGACTTGTGTTTTTCCTTAATGGCTGGAGCAAACTTGAGTGAAGAAAACTAGTGAATCTTCTATATATGTTGAATGAATGCATTGGATGTTATCTTGGAGAGTGCAATTGGAATATTCTATATATGTTGAATGAATGCATTGTATGTTATTGCATGTTATCTCGTGATAAATGGAAGAGTGCAATTGTATTGGTACTGAAATGATTTGAATAATATGATTTTGATTGTATTGCGTACTGGCAGATAAAGTGTCGACATAGAAATGGCCGTTGCACTATCTATCGGCGGATGTAGTATCAGATAGACTGTTGGTGTAGCTATGGCGTCACACAATCCGTCGGCATAACATAGTGTCAGATGAACTGTCGGCATAGAATAGTCTATCGGTGTAGAAATGTCTGTCGGCATAGATCTCACCAACGTTGTCATTCTTTTCGACGTCATAGATTTATCTGTCGGCAAAAACCTTTCTCGGCAGCACTATAGGCGACAACTCCTTTCCGTTGTGGAAGTTCTTTGCTGATACTAAATGTGTCGCCTTAGGTTACCTAAGCCGACAGATTGTTTGACGCTGCTTTGAGTGTTGTGGTGTAGTTTGGATGGGATCTATCATGTAATCGAGTTAGTTTTGTTAGGGTTTGATCCCTAGTATTCACTATGTTCTGAGATTGATGTTGCTATGACTTTACTATGCTTAATGCTTATCACTAGGGCCCGAGTGCCATGATTTCAGATTTGAACCTATTATGTTTTCATGAATATATGAGAGTTCTTGATCCTATCTTGCAAGTCTATAGTCACCTATTATGTGTTATGATCCGTTAACCCCGAAGTGATAATAATCGGGATACTTACCGGTGATGACTGTAGTTTGAGGAGTTCATGTATTCATTATGTGTTAATGCTTTGTTTCGGTACTCTATTAAAAGGAGGTCTTAATATCCCTTAGTTTCTGTAAGGACCCTGCTGCCACGGGAGGGTAGGACAAAAGATGTCATGCAAGTTCTTTTCCATAAGCACGTATGACTATATTCGGAATACATGCCTACATTACATTAATGAACTGGAGCTAGTTCTGTGTCACCCTAGGTTATGATTGTTACATGATGAATCATATCCGGCATAATTCTCCATTACCGATCCATTTCCTACGAGTTTTCCATATATTGTTCTTCGCTTACTTACTTTTCCGTTGCTATTGCTATCATCATTACAAAATACCAAAAAAATTTACTTTTACTACTGCTACATTTTGCTACCGTTACCACTACTATCATATTACTTTGCTACTAAATACTTTGCTGCAGATATTAAGTTTCCAGGTGTGGTTGAATTGACAACTCAGCTGCTAATACTTGAGAATATTCTTTGGCTCCCCTTGTGTCGAATCAATAAATTTGGGTTGAATACTCTACCCTCGAAAATTGTTGCAATCCCCTATACTTGTGGGTTATCAAGACTATTTTCTGGCGCCGTTGCCGGGGAGCATAGCTATATTTTTTGAGTCACTTGGGATTTATATCTGCTTATCATTATGAAGAGCTTGAGTGATCCAAAAACCAAGATTTGTCCCTCAACTACGAGGGGAGGTAAGGAACTGACATCTAGCTCTACACTTGATTGACCTTCTGTTTTGAGTAAGTTTGCGACACCTAAACCTGCTTCTGCTATTCGTTCTGATACGTTGCATGTTACTGATGATGCCACTTCTGCTATACATGATACTTACGATGAAACTACTTCTATGATTGATACTACTGTGCCACTTGGTGAATTTCTTGATGAACAATTTGCTAGGGCTAGAGAGAATGAAAATATTGAATCTGATAATACTGAGGAATGTGATGATGAAGACTCACGTGTTATTCCTAAGGGTTATGTTTTTGATAAAGAAGCTTCTTTAGCTATTTTAGCTTGCAAAGATATATACGAACTCAAGAGGTTATTAGGTAAATGGAATAAGCAATCTCTAAATGCTAGGATGAAACTTGACCCTACTTTTGCTACTTCACCTATCTGTGTTACTGATAAGGATTATGAATTCTCTGTTGATCCTGATATAATTACTTTGGTTGAATCTGATCCTTTCATGGCTATGAATTTGAAATTGTTGTGGCACGTCTTACTAAATTAAATGATATAGCCACCCTGTTCACTACTGATGAGAGAACTCGTTACTTTTATATCCTTAAAATATTTCTATTCTCATTAAAGGGTGATGCTAAGATATGGTTTAATTCTCTTGATCCTGGTTGTGTGCGTAGTCCCCAGGATATGATTTATTACTTCTCTGCTAAATATTTCCCTGCTCATAAGAAACAACATGCTTTAAGGGATATATAATTTTGTGCAAATTGAAGAAGAGAGTCTCCCACAAGCTTGGGGGAGGCTTCTCAAGTTACTCAATGCTTTTCCTGATCATCCTCTTAAGAAAAATGAAATACTTGATATCTTTTATAATGGACTAAACGATGCTTCCAGAGATTACCTGGATAGTTGTGCTGGTTCTGTTTTCAGGGAAAGAACACCGGATGAAGCTGAAATTCTATTGAATAATATGTTGACAAATGAAAATAATTGGACACCTCGGGAGCCAATTCCTGAGCCTAGTCTTAAACCAAATCCGAAGAAGAGGGGTATTCTATTTCTCAGTCCTGAAGATATGCAAGAGGCAAAGAAATCCATGAAAAAAAAAGGTATTAAAGCTGAAGATGTTAATAATTTACCTCCTATTAAAGAAATACATGGTCTTAATTTACCACCTGTTAAAGAAACATATGATCTTAATCCTTTACCTATTGAAGAAACTTATGGTCTTGATAACCCGACACATGTAGTAAAGGTAAATTCTCTCTATAGATATGATAAAGCTGAAATCC
Organism: Triticum dicoccoides; assembly: GCF_002162155.2. Classification (NCBI taxonomy): domain Eukaryota; kingdom Viridiplantae; phylum Streptophyta; class Magnoliopsida; order Poales; family Poaceae; genus Triticum; species Triticum dicoccoides. The sequence continues at coordinate 697,320,802 of NC_041392.1, read as the reverse complement.
CATTTACTAAGTTTGCTAGCCCATGCTTAGATGAGTTTGATAAATTTATGGTTAAGCAAGAAGATTTTAATGCTTATTTTGGTAGACAATTGAAATACAGTTCAAATATGCTTGAACACTTGGGTGATTATATGGCTAATGTCAAAGGTGAACTTAAACTTATTAGTAAACATACTTCTATGGTTACCACTCAAGTAGAACAAGTACTTAAAGCTCAAAATGATCTGCTCAATGAATTAAATAGTAAAAATAATGATAATGATGTTAGAGTTATGACTAGAGGTGGTAAAATGACTCAGGAACCTTTGTATCCTGAAGGCCATCCTAAGAGAATTGAGGAAGATTCTCAGAGAAATAATATAGATGCACCTAGTCCTTCTAAAAGGAAGAAAAAGAAAAATGATAGGACTTTGCATGCTTCTAGTGAACCGGTTATTGAAACACGTGAGAATCCAAATTATATTTTTATTTCTGATGCTGAAACACAATCTGGTAATGAACCTGAAACCAGTTTAATGTTCATGATAATGTTCATGATGATGCTCAACCTAGTAATGGTAATGATATAGAAATTGAACCTGCAGTTGATCTTGATAACCCACAATCAAAGAATCAACGTTATGATAAGAAAGACTTTGTTGCTAGGAAACACGGTAAAGAAAGAGAATCATGGGTTCAGAAACCTATGCCTTTTCCTCCCAAACCATCGAAGAAAAAGGATGATGAGGATTTTGAGCGCTTTGCTGAAATGATTAGACCTATCTTTTTGCGCATGCGATTAACTGATATGCTTAAAATGAATCCTTATGCAAAGTACATGAAAGAAATTGTTACTAATAAGAGAAAGATACCGGAAGCTGAAATTTCCACCATGCTTGCTAATTATACTTTTAAGGGTGGAATACCAAAGAAATTGGAGATCTAGGAGTATCCACTATACCATGCTCCATTAAAAGAAACTATGTTAAAACTTCTTTATGTGATCTTAGAGCCGGTGTTAGTGTTATGCCTCTCTCTTTATATCGTAGACTTGATTTGAATAAGTTGACACCTATTGAAATATCTTTGCAAATGGCTGATAAATCAACTGCTATACCTGTCGGTATTTGTGAGGATGTGCCTGTTGTAGTTGCAAATGTTACTATTTTAATGGAATTTGTTATTCTTGATATTCCCGAGGACGATAGTATGTCTATTATTGTTGGAAGACCCTTTTTGAATACTGCAGGGGCTATTATTGATTGCACTAAAGGCAATGTCACTTTTCATGTTAATGGTAATGAGCATACGGTACACTTTCTGAGGAAACAACCTCAAGTTCATAGTATCAACTCTATTGGAAAAATTCCATTGATTATATTTGGAGGTTTTGAATTTCGTCTTCCTACTATCAAGAAGAAATATGATATTATTATTATTGGGGATGTGCATATCCCCGTTGAGGTAACATAGTGTTATTCGAAATTCTCCGGTTCCATGTTATTCGGAATGAGTTTGTTAACAAGACCTGATCAACCTTCTTAGTGGATTCCTTTTGATGAGCATGAGATGGATGAAACTAGAAGGCACAACCTTCTCTACCCTCCTTTTTCTTTCTGTTATTTATATTGAATAAAATAAAAATAGTATTTTTCTGTCTGTTATCTAATTATCTGTGCAATATAAAAATACCCCGAAAATAAAAGTTCTCCAAATCCCCTGAAATTTAAATATGATTTTTTCTGGAATATTTGAGAATATTTGGCATTGAGAACACAGCAGGAGGGTCACCCACCTGCCCACGAGGGTGGAGGGCGCGCCCCCCTGCCTTGTGGGCCCACGGTGGCCCTTCTCCACTTATTCCTGCACCCACACACTTCTTCTTCCTCCCACAAACACGAATAACCAGCTCAAGCACGAGTTCTAGCTCATTTTGCTGCCATTTTCGATCTCCTTGCTCAAAGCACCTCTCACAAAACTGCTTGGGGAGATTGTTCCTTGGTATGTGACTCCTCCATTGGTCCAATTAGTTTTGTTCTAGTGCTTTATTCATTGCAAATTTTTGCTGCCTAGGTGACCATGTTCTTGAGCTTGTGTGTCAAATTTATATGGTTCCAAGTAGTTTTGATGCATGATATAGGCCCTAGGCACTTGTAGGAGTAGTTACTATCAATATTATTGAGTTTGGTTTACTTTTATTTTGTAGTTACTAAAAATATCAGATTTTTTTCAGAAAATAATGAAGAGACTTTTGAGGGGCTCATCGAGCCGAAGCTCGAAGGAAATGGCACAGAAGCCCAAGTCTAATCTGCCTCGCACCACGGAGGTTCGGTCGCGTGAATGGCCTTCCGATGATTTCTCAAGAGCAGCCGGGATTTATGAAGATTTTTATGAATTGGCTAAGAATGTAGGCCTCACTGCTTTCCTCCACGACCAACGCGATCAGTATCTCTTACTCACAAATATGTTTGTGCAAAACTTTCATTTCCATTCTAGGAGCTCACCACCTACGGTGGAGTTTTATTTATATGATGAGCATAAGGAGATGTCACTTTATGATTTTTGTCGGGTTTGTTTGGTCCCTTTCGAGGGCACGACAGAGGAACCACATCGCAGTGATGTGGATGGGTTTATTGATATCATCACTGTAGGAGAAATGAGGAAGGTTTCCGATGCACGAATCACTATCATACATTTTCCTGTTTTACGCTATTTTGCATTATTTGCTAGTCGTTGCTTAATTGGTCGCGGAAACTGTGGAAACCTTAGTATTTTGCTCCATGGTTTATTCAGTGATAACTCTGTTAGTATGGGCGGCATTATTGCTAAACGGTTAAGTCTGAACCGTACAAAGGTCCCCATCTTTGGAGGCATCTATGCTTCACGCCTAGCTGCACATTTTAATATACCTATTAGGAATTATGAGAAGGAAGAAAAAGAGCTGCCTCGTGTTTATTTAGATTATAAGAGTATGGTGGCACATGGTTTTATTGTTAAAAATAGGGGAGGAGAGCTTAAATACAAATTGTTCTTTGATAAACATCATCCTGAGACTATTACCCTGTCTGCTCCTTCCTTGTTTGATTTATCTGCAGGCCGGTACCTTGTTCCGTTAGAGGCTATTCACGCCTATCGGAACCCTACATCAGCCACAGAGCCAGAGACGGAACCACAACTTGATCCTCCACGACAGTCTAATTACCAGTGGGATCCGGAGATGATTGCCAACCAGTGGCAATCAGAGGCTTCTTCTTTGCAGTACGACCCCAACTATTATTATGGATATCCGCCAGGCCAGCCGTGGCCATAGACCAACTTAGGCCAAAAGCCTAAGCTTGGGGGAGTACGTATTTCTCACCGACATTACATTTATGTACACACACTCATTGCTAGATGTCGGTGCTCATACTTTTTCATTGTATCATCCATGCTAGTTTATTTTCCTTTTTATGCTTTCTTCTTGTGTGTTTAATAAACCTTAAGAAAAAAGAAAAAATTAGTTGTAGCTTTAATTAGTTTACTTTCATGCTTGTAGTAGTAATTAAAAGAAAACCCAAAAAGATTTCATGTTCTTCTTTTGCTTGTTGGGAGCTCTCCCGTGTAAATAGTTTTATTTCTTTTCTTTTCTTTGGGGGTCGATAGGAGAAGACCATAATTAAACTGTTGAAGTGGCTCTTATATTCATTATTGTTGATCTGACAAAAGAGCCCATATTACCGTGTCTTCTCCTGTTTATTGAATGCTTGCAGATTCCAACTTAGTCCAATGCACGTGCACTATTATTATTATCCACATCGTTCGGTCGTGCAAGTGAAAGGCAATAATGATGATTATATGATGAACTTATTGAGATGAGAAAAGCTGGTATGAACTCGACCTCTCTTGTTTTTGTAAATATGATTAGTTCATCCTTCCTGATTCAGCCTATTATGAATAAACATGTTTGCAATGACAACTAGAGACCATAGTTCTTGTGCCATGCTTGATTAGCTAGGAGCTTATAATGGTTTACCTTGCGTGCCAACATGCTATTAAAATGGTTGTGATGTGGTATGATAGGGTGGTATCCTCCTCTTAATGATTTAAGTGATTTGACTTGCCGCATGTTCACGCATGTAGTTGAAACAAAATCAACATGACCTTCATGATATTTATGTTCATGGTGGATTATATCCTACTCATGCTTGCATCCAATGTTTATTAATTTTAATGCATGTACATGGATGTTGTCGCTCTCTAGTTGGTCGCTTCCCAGTCTTTTGCTAGCCTTTACTTGTACTAAGCGGGAATACTGCTTGTGCATCCAATCCCTTAAACCCCAAAATTATTCCAGATGAGTCCACTATACCTTCCTATATGCGGTATCTACCTGCCGTTCCAAGTAAATTTGTATGTGCCAAACTCTAAACCTTCAAATAAACATTCTGTTTTGTATGCTCGAATAGCCCATGTATCAACAAAGGCTGTCCTTATCTTCCGTGTTAGGCGGGTTATTCTCAAGAGGAGTGGACTCCACTCCTCACTCACGAGAAAACGGCCGGTCACCGGGATGCCCAGTCCCATGCTTTATGCAATGTAAATCAAAATTAATTGCAAACAAAACTCCCCCTGGGACTCTTGTTAGTTGGAGGCACTCATTGTTTCGAGCAAGCCATGGATTGATGCTTGTTGGTGGAAGGGGGAGTATAAACTTTACCATTCTGTTTGGGAACCGCCTATAATGTGTGTAGCATGGAAGATATAGCCATCTCTTGGTTGTTATGTTTACAATGAAAGTATACCACTCAAAATATTATTCACCTCTATTTCACAATCGAGCTCTGGAACCTCTTCAAATCCCTGCTTCCCTCTGCGAAGGGCCTATCTTTTTACTTTCATGTTGAGTCATCCTTCTCTTATTAAAAAGCACCGGTTGGAGAGCACCGATGTCATTTGCATTCATTACTGTTAGTTTACATTGAGTATGACTTGACTGGATCTCTCTTACCATGAATTACAATGTCTAGTCAGTCCTTGATCTTTAAAGGTGCTTTGCATTTATGTTTTGCGGTCTCAGAAAGGGCTAGTGAGATACCATCCTGTTATATCATATTATGATTGTTTTGAGAAAGTGTTGTCATCCGAGATTTATTATTATTACTCGCTAGTTGATTATGCCATTGATATGAGTAAACTTGAGACCTAAGTGTTATTGTGAATGTGGTTAGTTATAATCTTTGCTGAAAACTTGAATGCTGGCTTTACATATTTACAACAACAACAGCAAACAGAGTTTGTAAAAGTTTTTCTTTATCACTTTCAGTTTATCAACTAAATTGCTTGAGGACAAGCAAGGGTTTAAGCTTGGGGGAGTTGATACGTCTCCGTTGTATCTACTTTTCCAAACACTTTTGCCCTTGTTTTGGACTCTAACTTGCATGATTTGAATGGAACTAACCCAGACTGACGGTGTTTTCAGCAGATTTACCATGGTGTTATTTATGTGCGGAAACAAAAGTTCTCGGAATGACCTGAAACTTCACGGAACAACTTTTCGGAAAATATAAAAAATCCTTGCAAAAGATGAAGGCCAGGGGGCCCACCACCTGTCCACGAGGGTGGGGGGCGCGCCTGCCCCCCTACCTCGTGCCCCCCCTGGAGATCCTCCGACCTCAACTCCAACTCTATATATTTGGTTTCAGGGAGAAAAAAATAAGAGAGAAGGAATCATCGCGTTTTACGATACAGAGCCACCACCAAGCCCTAAAACCTCTCGGGAGGGCTGATCTGGAGTCCGTTCGGGGCTTCAGAGAGGGGAATCCGTCGCCATCGTCATCATCAATCATCCTGCATCACCAATTTCATGATGCTCACCGCCGTGCGTGAGTAATTCCATCGTAGGCTTGCTGGACGGTGATGGGTTGGATGGGATCTATCATGTAATCGAGTTAGTTTTGTTAGGGTTTGATCCCTAGTATCCACTATGTTCTGAGATTGATGTTGCTATGACTTTGCTATGCTTAATGCTTGTCACTAGGGCCCGAGTGCCATGATTTCAGATCTGAACCTATTATGTTTTCATCAATATATGAGAGTTCTTGATCCTATCTTGCAAGTCTATAGTCACCTATTATGTGTTGTGATCCGTTAACCCTGAAGTGACAATAATCGGGATACTTATCGGTGATGACCGTAGTTTGAGGAGTTCATGTATGCACTATGTGTTAATGCTTTGTTCCGGTACTCTATTAAAAGGAGGCCTTAATATCCCTTAGTTTCCGTAAGGACCCCGCTGCCATGGGAGGGTAGGACAAAAGATGTCATGCAAGTTCTTTTCCATAAGCACGTATGACTATATTCGGAATACATGCCTACATTACATTGATGAACTGGAGCTAGTTCTGTGTCACCCAAAGTTATGATTGTTACATGATGAACCGCATCCGGCATAATTCTCCATCACCGATCCATTGCCTACGAGCTTTCCATATATTGTTCTTTGCTTACTTACTTTTCCGTTGCTATTGCTATCATCATTACAAAATACCAAAAACATTACTTTTACTACTGCTACCTTTTGCTACCGTTACAACTACTATCATATTACTTTGCTACTAAATACTTTGCTGCAGATATTAAGTTTCCAGGTGTGGTTGAATTGACAACTCAGCTGCTAATACTTGAGAATATTCTTTAGATCCCCTTGTATCGAATCAATAAATTTGGGTTGAATACTCTACCCTCGAAAACTGTTGTGATCCCATATACTTGTGGGTTATTAGGGATCATGTCCCTAACTAGAACCCCGCACTGAGCATTAAATTTTTGCTTGGTCCAGAGGGGTTCAACCGGTTGGCCAGCGCGATCAATTTCGATGATCGTGTACCTTTCATTCGAGCGCAACTTCCTATTTGGGCCTCGTCTCGTTATCGAAGTGTTGATCGATCCGGAGGGCTAGAAAAGAAGAAAAAGAAGAGAGTTAATATGTGTACACACCAAAAACAATTAATGCATCTATTAGGTATAGTCAGCACATGCTTAGTTAATTAATATATATAACTGGCCGGACTCCGTTCGGTCACCGGAGCCGTCATCACGGTGTCCTTCCCCCTCCATTCGGTCATCGGAGCCGTCATCACGGTGTCCTTCCCCCTCCATTCGGTCATCGGAGCCGTCATCACGGTGTCCTTCCCCCTCCATTCGGTCACCGGAGCTGTCATCACGGTGTCCTTCCTCCTCCATTGTTTGATCATCGTCGCCGTAGCCTGCTTCTTCATCCTGTCTTTCCATACCATCGGTGCATGTGTCGTTGGGAAATGACAAGACGACATCACTTCCATGTGCGATTATCTCCCCAACACCGCTACTTGTGCTTCGTCTCGGGGGTGATCCATAGTTTCTGCAAATATTTACAACATGGCAATTATTATTCAAACATGACAGATGGATATATTAGTGGCAAACGTTGAACTAGCTAGCTAAGAACAATAAGGAATCATATTAGTGGCCTGGCCTCGACGCTTTTCTAGGGTTTGTGGTGGCCTCGACGACAATGCTCTTTTAACTTGGTAAATTTGGGTGGCCTCAGGAGAGTTTGTCGATCGGGTAGGGGCGCGGCGGGAGGGGGTAGGAGACCGACATCGTTTTTTCTATGGTTTGAGTATCCTCGAGAGTTTTGGTCGAGCGAGAGGGTCGGGGGGTGCTCCCGTGGTATAAGTTATCATAGTCGAGCGGGGGTATATCGACAACGACAACATATGACGACCCCTCGACCCTCGAACCCTCGGCGACCCTGGACCCCTCGGTGACCCTCGACCCTCTACCCTAGCTAGTTCCCGCCCCTCGCCCCTCAAACCCTCGGCGACCCCTCCCCCGCTCCCCCCCCCTCACGTCAAAGTTATCGGGGACGGGGTATATCGACAATGACATACACGATAAAAAATAAGAAAACCAAGACAAAATAAAAAGAGGAGAATAAGAAAGGAATAAAGGAGAAGATCGAAGAAAAAAAGAAGAAAAAAAGAGGAGAAGAAGAAAGGAATAGAGGAGAAGAAGAGAAAATAGAATTTTTTTTCTATTTTCTCTTCTTCTCCTCTATTCCTTTCTTGTTCTCCTCTTTTTTTTCCTTTTTTCCTCTTCTTATTTATTTCTCCTCTTCTTCCTCTCCTCTTCTTCTCCTTTTTCTTTTCCTTCTTCCTAAACTAAAAATAAACTAAAATAATCCTAAAACTAAACGAAGTTATCGGGACGGGGTATATCGACAACGAAGAAAAAAAAGAAGAAAAAAAGAGGAGAAGAAGAAAGGAATAGAGGAGAAGAAGAGAAAATAGAAAATATATTTTCTATTTTCTCTTCTTCTCCTCTATTCCTTTCTTCTTCTCCTCTTTTTTTCCTTCTTTTTTCCTCTTCTTATTTATTTCTCCTCTTCTCCTCCTTTCTTTCTCTTCTTATTTTCCTTTTTCCTCTCATTCTTTTTCTTCTTCTTTCCTTTCCTAGCTAGATATATAAAAGTTTTCTAAAAATGTAACTTTTGCATATATAAAACTTTTCACTCTACATTTTCATACATATGAAAAAAATAAAGTTTCAATACAAAAGTGCACAATTTTTATGAACAAATTACAACATCTAAATTAACTAGACATCTAAATAAATATAAATACACATCCAAAAATTTCCTAATCTTAAAACTAAACTAAACATAAACTAAAATAACCTAAAAACATGTAAAAACATCTAAGAATAGCATCTAAAAACTTCTAAAAAACATATTAAAACACCTACAAATATAATAGCACCGCGCAGGGGCGGATCCAGGGGCACGGTGGAGGGGCCGGCGCCGGCGCCGGCGGGGCAGGGTAGGGGCGCAGGGGCGCGGGATAGGGGAGGGGCGCGGGAGCAGGCTGGTGCTCACAGGGGGCGGTGCGTCGGGGCCGGCAGGGGCGCGAGGGTCGATGGCTGGTCGGGGCAGAGGGCGTCAGCGGCGGCGGCGACGACGTTGAGCAGCCTGACGGCGTAGGTGGCTGCGGCGACGTTGAGTAGCCTGACGACGTCGGTGGCGGCAGCGACGGCAAGGTGGGGCAGGGGCATCGGGCGGCGATGGCGATGAGGAGGAGCAAGGGCGTCGGGGGAGAAGAAGTGATGGATTTCATGGAAACTGCTAAGTGTTTTCTTATATACCCAGGGCATTGGTACCGGTTCGTGGCACAAACCGGTACCAGTGCCCCCTTTAATCCCGGTTGGTGCCACCAACCGGGACCAAAGGTCTCTTTTCAGCAGCCTCAAGGGCGGGAAGCCGAGGCCTTTGGTCCCGGTTGGTGGCACCAACCGGTACCAAAGGAGGGCATAAGGGTGGCACCAACCTTGGGCAAAACTTTAGCCCCACCTCCCTAGTTGAGAGGGGCACGGAGTGGTTTATAAGCCTCACTGCCGCACCCCTCTCGAGCTCCTCTCGATTGCAGGCTTACGAGCCTAATTGTCACTGCTATGCCTGATGGGCCTACTGGGCCTTCTGCGGGCCTAAATCCTGGCCCATGGTAGGGTTTCTAGTCGTATTCAGGCCGTGGTGGCCCAGTAGTTGGCACTTTTTATTTTTTTTGTTGCTTTATTTATTTTATTTTGTTTCTACTTACAACAAAAAAACCTTATTGTTGCTATTTTTATTTATTTTATTAAAGTTTATTTATTTTACTTTTATAAAGTTTATTTTGTTTCTACTTCTTTATTTTATAAAAGTTTATTTTATTTTGTTTCTACTTGTTTATTGTATTAAATTTTAATTTGTTTTATTTTGTTTCTACTTATTTATTTTATTGAAATTTATTTTATTTTATTTTGTTTCTACTTATTTATTTTATTAAATTTTAATTTATTAAATTTTGTTTCTACTTTTTATTAAAGTTTATTTTGTTTCTTTCTGCTTTTCATGTTTTGAACAGAAAATACTTTCATAATTTCAGTGGCATGAATTTCATATAATTTTAGTTTAGAAAATACTAGAGGTTTATAAAAGCTTTTTATTTCATTCCTTTTTCTATTAGAGTTTTATAAGAAAAATTAGTTAATTTTATTTTTGCATGGTATCATCATTTCATCCACATAGCATGTGCAAGAAATTAGAGAGGGTTACGGCAAAAACCGGATGCACTTCGTGTACAAAACGGACAATCTCTTTCGAAGTATGAGGGTTTCATACGGAAACTCGTCTGTTACAAAGGGATTTCATTTTTTTGAACTTATTTGAACTCCAGAGTTTTTCTGTGTTCAAAATGCCCCATTCAAAGCCATGTCATCAATTTTCAACTCTTTATAAGTTCTGATACGTCTCCAACGTATCTATAATTTTTGATTATGTGTTTTGGATGTTAATGGGCTTTATTATACACTATTATATTATTTTGGGGACTAACCTATTGACCCAGAGCCCAGTGCCAGTTTCTGTTTTTTCCTTGTTTTAGAGTATCGCAGAAAAGGAAAAACAAACGGAGTCCAATTGACCTGAAACTTCACGAAACTTATTTTTAGAAGGAAAGCAACACGGGAGACTTGGAGTCCATGTAAGGGAAGCAACGAGGAAGCCATGAGGCAGGGGGCGCGCCCACCCCCTAGGCGCGCCCTCCACCCTCGTGGGCCCCTTGTGGCTCCCCTGACGTACTTCTTCTGCCTATATATATATATATCCATAGACCCTAAAACGACCGGGGAGCATAATAGATCAGGAGTTCCGCCGCCAGAAGCCTCCGTAGCCACCGAAAACCAATCTAGACCCGTTTCGGCACCCTGCCAGAGGGGGAATCCTTCTCCGGTGGCCATATTCATCATCCCGGTGCTCTCCATGATGAGAAGGGAGTAGTTCTCCCTTGGGGCTGAGGGTATGTACCAGTAGCTATGTGTTTGATCTCTCTCTCTCTCTCGTGTTCTTGAGGAGATACGATTTTGATGTATCGCGAGCTTTGCTATTATAGTTGGATCTTATGATGTTTTCTCCCCCCCTCTACTCTCTTGTAATGGATTGAGTTTTCCGTTTGAAGTTATCTTATCGGACTGAGTCTTTAAAGATTTGAGAACACTTGATGTATGTCTTGTCGTGCGTATTTGTGGTGACAATGGGATATCATGTGATTCACTTGATGTATGTTTTGGTGATCAACTTGCGGGTTCCGCCCATGAACCTATGCATAGGGGTTGGCACACGTTTTCGTCGTGATTCTCTGTTAGAAACATTAGGGCACTCTTTGAGGTTCTATGTGTTGGTTGAATAGATGAATCTGAGATTGTGTGACGCATATCGTATAATCATACCCACGGATACTTGAGGTGACATTGGAGTATCTAGGTGACATTAGGGTTTTGGTTGATTTGTGTCTTAAGGTGTTATTCTAGTACAAACTCTAGGGCTGTTTGTGACACTTATAGGAATAGCCCAACGGATTGATTGGAAATAATAACTTTGAGGTGGTTTCATACCCTACCATAATCTCTTCGTTTGTTCTCCGCTATTAGTGACTTTGGAGTGACTCTTCGTTGCATGTTGAGGGATAGTTATGTGATCCAATTATGTTATTATTGTTGAGGGAACTTGCACTAGTGAAAGCATGAACCCTAGGCCTTATTTCCTAGCATTGCAATACCGTTTTTGCTCACTTTTATCATTAGTTACCTTGCTGTTTTTATATTTTCAGATTACAAAAAGCTTTATCTACCATCCATATACCACTTGTATCACCATCTCTTCACCGAACTAGTGCACATATACAATTTACCATTGTATTGGGTGTGTTGGGGACACAAGAGACTCTTTGTTATTTGGTTGCAGGGTTGATTGAGGGAGACCATCTTCATCCTGCGTCTCCTACGGATTGATAAACCTTAGGTCATCCACTTGAGGGAAATTTGCTACTATCCTACAAACCTCTGCACTTGGAGGCCCAACAACGTCTACAAGAAGAAGGTTGTGTAGTAGACATCAAGCTCTTTTCTGACGTTGTTGCCGGGGAAGTTAGCGCTTGAAGGTATATCGTTAGATCTTGCAATCGAGTCTTTTTGTTTCTTGTTTTAGCACTAGTTTAGTTTGTAAAAGAAAACCAAAAAAAATATGGAATTGAGTTTGCCTCATACGCTTCATCTTTTAAATATCTTTCGTGAGTATGATGGAAAGGAAAATTGTGCTAAAGTGTTAGAAGAAGAATGCATTAAAATGTTTGGCACTAAATCTTTGAATGATGAGCATGATTGCAATGTTGTTAGTATGAACTCCTTGAATATCCAAAGTACTAATGATGATTGCACTAGTTATGATGAAAATGTCTCCTATAAACATGTCAATTTTTGTGGAGTGCATTGGGTTTGCAAGGATACACCAAATAGGGAAGATAGATATTGCAAGAGGCATAAGTATTTAGAAACTAAATTGTTGCAAGAAAGTCTTGATGTTTGTGCTGAAAAATTTAATATTTTTCACGCCCCTTGTGAACTTTGGAATGAACATGGTCATTTAAATCTCCAATGCAAGTTGTTTCATGACCAAATCGTATCCAAAAATTGTGATAATTTGATTACCCTTGAGCATCATAAAGAGTTTAGTCTTCTTTTGGGGTATGAGGAAATGAAACGTATAACTGAGGGTATTCCAAAGTTTAATCTTGATAGATTTCTTGATCTTAATCTAGAGAAAATTTATATGTATTGCGCGGTGAATTGTATTGAAAATCCTTATATTGTCAATTACATAAAGAAAAGAAAACAAATAGAAGATGAAGAGAATACTAATGAAAGGGAAGAGACTTCCCAATATCCTCCTATTATTTCTTATGATGAATCAGGTAACGAGGAGGAGCCTCCTATTCAACCAATCTCATTAATAAGGAGCTCCAAAAAGAAGATTGAACCCACACATGATGTGGTGAAGAAGAAGAAAAGAAAAAGGAAGAGAGGTAAAAAGATATCTCCCCCAAATAATGCTGCTCCTATTACTATTGTGCCTCATGAAAATATAATGGTGGAATATAATGATACTTCTTATGATCTTGAAAATGTTTTTGGCACTTGCTTGGAAGAATATGATAATTGCTATACTATTGGTGCTATCCATACTATTAATGATGAGAGTGATTATACTTATAATATGAAAAGGCCCAAGCTTGGGGATGCTATGTTTGACGAAGATGATGTTTTTAAGAATATATTTGCTGCAATTAATGTTTGTCCCAAGCTTGGGGATGCTACGTTTAATGAAGATGATATTTTTAGCTTCCCAAGTTTTGATATGCAAAGTTGTTATGATTATAGCATGCCTTCTACCTATGATGATTATATTGATGAAAGTAGGTTTGGAAGAGTGTCAACTTTAGGAAGTAATGATCCCACTATTTTGGAGGATGTTGAATCTTATAATATTTATGAAAGTGGATTTGGAGAGGTCATGACTTTATTTAGTAATGTATCCACTATTTCGGAAGAGGTTTCAATCGATTATGATGAGAACAAAGTTGCTACTTATGATGATTATTGTGATAAAACTTATGCTATAAAGAGTAGTGATGATTATAATTACTCCCACTATTCATGATTATGAGTCTCCTTTCTCTGAACATTACTCCTTTAATGTGGAAACAATTTATAGTATTCGAGTTTCTTATGATACTCCCACTATTCCGAATGAGAAGAATTTTGTTTATGTGGAGAGTAATAAAATTTCTATGCTTGTAGATCATGAAAAGAATGCTTTAGGTGCCGGTTATATTGTTGAATTAATTCATGATGCTACTGAAAATTATTATGAGGGAGGAATATATGCTTGTAGGAATTGCAACAATATCAAGTTTCCTCTCTATGTGCTTAAAGTTTTGAAGTTATGCATGTTTTGCCTTCCTATGCTAGTTGATTATTGTTCCCACAAGTTGTTTGCTCACAAAATCCCTATGCATAGGAAGTGTGTTAGGCTTAAATGTGCTAGTGATATTATTCATGATGCTCTCTTTATGTTACAATTCTTATCTTTTATGTGAGCATCATTGAAATCATCATGCCTAGCTAGGGGCGTTAAACGATAGCGCTTGTTGGGAGGCAACCCAATTTTATTTTTGTTCCTTGCTTTTTGCTCCTGTTTAATAATAAATAATTTATCTAGCCTATGTTTAGATGTGTTTTTATGTTTTAATTAGTGTTTGTGCCAAGTAGAAGCTTTGGGAAGACTTGGGTGAAGTCTTTATGATCATGCTGTAAAAAACAGAAACTTTAGCGCTCACGAGAATTGCTGCCATTTTTATTTCGAGAGTGATATTTAGTTAATTATTTTTGCAGATGATTAATAGATAAATTCCTCAGGTCCATAAATTTATTTTAGAATTTTTGGGGTTCCAGAAGTATACGTTTGATCCAGATTACTACAGATTGTTCTGTTTTTGACAGATTCTGTTTTAGATGTGTTGTTTGCTTATTTTGATGAATCTATGAGTAGTATCGGAGGGTATGAACCATAGATAAGTTTAAATACAGTAGATATTGCACCAATATAAATAAATAATGAGTTAATTACAGCATCTAAGTGGTGATTTATTTTCTTATACTAACGGAGCTTACGAGTTTTCTGTTAAGTTTTGTGTTGTGAAGTTTTCAAGTTTTGGGTAAAGATTCGATGGACTATGGAATAAGGAGTGGCAAGAGCCTAAGCTTGGGGATGCCAAGTCACCCAAGGTAAAATTCAAGGACAACCAAAATCCTAAGCTTGGGGATGCCCCGGAAGGCATCCCCTCTTTCGTCTTCGTTCGTCGGTAACTTTACTTGGAGCTATATTTTTATTCGCCACATGATATGTGTTTTGCTTGGAGCATCATTTTACTTAATTTTTTTTGCTTGCTGTTTGAATAAAATACCAAGATATGAAATTATTAAATGTTAGAGAGTCTTCATATAGTTGCATAATCATTCGACTACTCATTGATCTTCACTTATATCTTTCAGAGTAGTTTGTCATTTGCTCTAGTGCTCCACTTATATCTTTTTAGAGAACGGTGGTGGTTTTATTTTGTAGAAATAGATGAACTCTCATGCTTCACTTAGATTATTTTGAGATCTTAAACAGCATGGTAATGTGCTTAATCCTAATATGCTAGGTATTCAAGACTAGTAAAAACTTTCTTATGAGTGTGTTGAATACTAAGAGAAGTTTGATGCTTGATGATTGTTTTGAGACATGGAGGTAAAGATATTAAAGTCGTGCTAGTTGAGTAGTTGTGAATTTGAGAAATGCTTGTGTTGAAGTTTGCATGTCCCGTAGCATGCACGTTTGGTAAATGTTGTGTAACAAATTTGAAACATGAGGTGTTATTTGATTGTCTTCCTTATGAGTGGCGGTCGGGGACGAGCGATGGTCTTTTCCTACCAATCTATCCCCCTAGGAGCATGCGCGTAATACTTGGTTTTTGATGACTTGTAGATTTTTGCAATAAGTATGTGATAACCCATAAGTATAGGGGATCGCAACAATTTTTGATAAGTAAGAGTGTCGAACCCAATGAGGAGCTAAAGGTAGAACAAATATTCCCTCAAGTTCTATCGACCACCGATAAAACTCTACGCACGCTTGACGTTCGCTTTACCTAGAACAAGTATGAAACTATAAGTACTTTGTAGGTGTTGTTGGATAGGTTTGCAAGATAATAAAGAGTACTTAAATAAAAAGTAGGGGCTGTTTAGATAAAGAAACAATAAAGTAAATATAGCGAGTGTGGAAAAGTGGTGGTAGGAGTTGAGAAATTGCCCCTGAGCAATTGACTACTTTACTAGACCGCTAGCAAGTATTATGTGGGAGAGGCCACTGCTAGCATGTCATCCCTGACTTGGTATTCTATGCACTTATGATTGGAACTATTAGCAAGCATTCGCAACTACTAATGTTCATTAAGGTAAAACCCAACCATAGCATTAAGATATATTTGTCCCCCTTCAATCCCGTATGCATCAATTTCTATGCTAGGTTGAAACTTCTGTCACTCTTGCCCTCCAATACATAGTCCTATCAACATACAACTAACCCTAGGGTGTGATCCACGCGCGCAATCATATGATGGGCACCAAAGGAAAGCAACATAACCACAAGAAAATTAAATCAATCATAGCAATTCATCAACCACCGATAGGACAACGAAAATCTACTCAGACATCATAGGATGGCAACACATCATTGGATAATAATATGAAGCATAAAGCACCATGTTCAAGTAGAGGGTACAGCGGGTTGCGGGAGAGTGGACCACTGTAGATAGAGGAGGGAAGGTGATGGAGATGTTGATGAAGATGGCGGAGGTGTTGGTGTAGACCGCGATGATGATGATGGCCCCCGGTGGCACTCCGGTGCCACCGGAAGCGAGGGGGAGAGAGCCCCCCTCCTTCTTCTTCTTCCTTGACCTCCTCCCTAGATGGGAGAAGGGCTGCCCCTCTGGTCCATGGCCTCCATGGCACGGGAGGGGCGAGAGCCCCTCCGAGATTGGATCTGTCTCTCTGTCTCTCTCTGTTTCTGCGTTCTTAGATTCTTCCCTTTCACCGTTTCTTATATTCCCGGAGATCCGTAGCTCCGATTGGGCTGAAATTTTGACACGATCTCTATCCGGAAATTAGCTTTCTTGCGGCGAAATAAGGGCACCAACCGCCTTACGGGTGGCCCACGAGGGTCAGGGGCGCGCCTGGGGGGGGCAGGCGCGCCCTCCTGCCTCGTGGCCACCTCGGGCACCGTCTCACGTGGATTTTTCTTCCCAAAAATCATATATATTCCAAAAAAATCTCCGTCAGTTTTTATTCCGTTTGGACTCCGTTTGATATGGATATTCTGTGAAACAAAAAACATGCAACAAACAGGAACTGGCACTGGGCACTGGATCAATATGTTAGTCCTAAAAATAGTATAAAAAGTTGCCAAAAGTATATGAAAGTTGTAGAATATTGGCATGGAACAATCAAAAGTTATAGATACGACGGAGACGTATCAGCATCCCCAAGCTTAATTCCTGCTCGTCCTCGAGTAGGTAAATGATAAAAAAGAATATTTTTGATGTGGAATGCTACCTAGCATAATCTTGATCACATATCTAATCATGGCATGAATATTAAGATACGAGTGATTCAAAGCAATAGTCTATCATTTGACATAAAAACAATAATACTTCAAGCCCACTAATAAAGCAATCATGTCTTTTCAAAACAACAAGGCCAAAGAAAGTTATCCCTACAAAAGCATATATTCTGGCTATGCTCCATCTTCACCACACAAAATAATCACATCATGCACAACCCCAATGACAAGCCGAGCAATTGGTTCATACTTTTTAATGCGCTTCAGCATTTTCAACCTTCACGCAATACATGAGTGTGAGCCATGGACATAGCACTATAGGTGGAATAGAATGGTGGTTGTGGAGAAGACAAAAAGGAGAAGATAGTCTCACATCAACTAGGCGTATCAACGGGCTATGGAGATGCCCATCAATAGATATCAATGTGAGTGAGTAGGGATTGCTATGCAACGGATGCACTAGAGCTATAAGTATATGAAAGCTCAAACTGAAACTAAGCGGGTGTTGTTGGGGACATTACTACTGGGCGTAAACCGGCCTAACTGGGCCGGATTAACTTCGTCAGTAGTTAAGTATGTTAAAGCCCAAGAAGGCAGATAAGGGCTCAAGGCCCAATGTTGGTTCAAGGCCTGTAGCTATAAACCGGCGTTAGTAGTTAACTTGTATTGTAAGTTAGGAATAAGTAGAGACCAAACCGGACACATCTATGAGCCGGTATTGGGACTCTGTAAACTGACGGGCGTCACCCGTGTATATAAGGGGACGACCCGGCGGCGGTTCAAGGACAACAGACAACAACTCGAGACTTAGGCGAAGCTTGTTTGCTCCCTAGTCATCGAAACCCCATCAATTCCATCACAACTAGACGTAGGCTTTTACCTTCATCGAAGGGGCCGAACTAGTATAAACTCTCTTGCGTCCCTGTGTCCCCTTTAACCCCTTCAAGCTAACCCGTCGCGATGGCTCCATGACTAAGTCTTTTCTCTAGGACATCTGTCGTGACAAAACCACGACAGTTGGCGCCCACCAAGTCGGAATATTTATGGCCGGCACACAAGCAGCGCTTCATTCTTCGACCGCTCCAGCAACAACCTACGGTTCAGCAGCGGCGACGGCTGCCGGGGCAGGAGGCCCTGTGCGCCTGCCGGCTCAAGTTCTATCAGAGCTATTTGATGCATTGGCTGTGCTGATGGCGGAAGCTAATCCGGCGGATCAGGACGTCCACAACGCGGAGATTGCAAAGGTAAAGGAACAGATCACCCAGGCCAAGGCGGATCTGGCAGCTGAGGACACCAGGATGGCGACAGAGCGGGCCGCTCTAGACGCACAAGCCTACAGGCTCATGCTGGACCAGAGTGCGTCGCATGAAGTCATGAGGAGGAAGTACCGATCCCGTTTGCCTCTGGTTTTTGAAGCCAGAGACCTTTTCAACACCCCGGGAGCAGGAGCCGGTAATCCGCTGGAGGGAAACCGGGAGGAAGCTCCTGGGACCGGTACACCGGTTCAGCCTCGTCGGATGGACCCGCCTCGTCAAAACACCGTTATATCTCAGGCTGGTTTAACACCTCCGGGTCACTACTCCAACCCAATGGACAATCTCGTCGCCACTGCTGCACGGCTGGAGGCCATTCCAACTGAAGGTGACTCGCCGCAGGCAGTAGAAACGCAACGGGTCAAGGAGCTTCTGAGGACAGCTTTGGTCCAACAGGAAGCATACTCATACAGCCGCGACCAGATCCACTCAACCCCCCGTCTAAGCCGGAGCTATAGCAGACATATGGATGAACCGGCAGTGTCGAGTAATGAACGACGTGGGGCACCCCGTGGTAACAACCCGGCGGGTGGTGCTGATAATGCTCAGGAAGTGGTGGACCGGGCCCGAGCGCGCAGGGAGGCCGAGTTAGTCGCATAGCATTAGGCTCGGCAGCTCACGCCGGTTCATCCAACTATCCCGATCGAACCTGGTGTTACTTCTAGTTCTTTGGGGGTGCCTTGCGTTGTCCCCGCTTTACGCAATGTGCGCCTGCCCAAGGATTTCAAAGGCCCGCGCAAAGTACCAAATTACACGGCGGATCAACCTCCAGAGACATGGGTGGAGAGCTATGAGATGGCCATGGAGATGCTTGATGTGGATGACGCGGCGTGTGCGAAATACTTCACCATGATGCTTGAAGGAACGACCCGTACTTGGTTAAAAAGCTTGCCGGCTAATTCTATCAGTTCATGGGCCCAATTACGAGCCCGGTTTACCAGCAATTTCAAGGATACATGTAAACAACCTATGTCAATAGTGGACTTAGCTGCCTGCGTCCAGGAGGAAGGAGAATCGACGACTCATTGGGTGCGCCGGGTTTCACAAGTGTTGCATTCATCAGACCGCATCAACGCTGACACCGCTGTATTAACCCTAGAAGGCAACTGCCGGTTTGGGCCCCTAAAGCTGAAGTTGGGACGGATGAAGCGTCATTGCACTGACATGGGAACCCTCATGGCTGCTTTGGTAAAGTATGCTGATTCTGATAGTACCAAGGATCCCGAATCTGATGATGACAAGGCAGGGAAGGGAAAGAGGAACAGCAACTCCAAAGGTCAGCAGCATCACTGGGCAGGCAATGGTGGTGGAGGCAAGCGTAAAGCGGATGGTAACATGGACTTTGTGGCTAATACCAACACGCAGGACAATGGCCAGCGACGCAAGGGTAAACCGAAAAATCGCAATGGGGCGCCCAACCCTAACCCGGACCGCCTAAACTATCTACTAAGCCAGCCCTGCCCAAGACATGGGACGAAGGAGGCGCCAGCGAACCACCTTTGGAAGGATTGCTTCATTATGCAGGAGTTCAAGAATTCTAATGCTTTCCGGTATGATCATGGCTCCGGCGGTGGCTCAGGGTCCGGGCCGGGTTACGGTGGAGGAAATTCCGGTTCAGGATTTAATGGTAATCCGGGCAGACATAATAATCAAAATAGCCAAAACAACTAGGGTGGTTACAACCAACAACAGCAACAGTCAGGTTACCAGAGCAACCCAAAGCAGTTGAGCAGTGGGCAGTACCATATCTTCACCACTAGCTTGGACAAGCGAGACTGGAAGGTTCAGAGGCGGGCGGTCAACTCTGTTGAACCGGCCATACCCCGTTATCTACGCTGGTCTGAACAGCCAATCATATGGAGGAGAGAGGATCACCCTCCCCAGGTTGATAATCTGGGTCAGTTGGCTCTGGTGGTGGCGCCTTAGGTGGGAGGTTACAAGTTCACCAAGGTGCTCATGGATGGGGGGAGCAGCATTAATATCTTGTACTATGAGACCTTCCGTCGTATGAGACTAACAGATAAAAATCTCAAACCGTCTAATACGGTGTTCCACGGTGTAGTACCTGGCAAATCAGCATATCCTGTTGGTAAGATAGCTATGGAAGTGGCCTTTGGGGATGATCATGATTCCAGGTCGGAGACATTGATGTTTGAAGTGGTGAAAATCCAAAGTCCATATCACGCCCTGTTTGGGCGACCGGCCTACGCCAAGTTTATGGCACGGCCCTGTTATGTGTATTTGCAGCTCAAGATGTCGGGTCACAAGGGGACAATAACGGTTCATGGAAGCCGCAAAATCGCTTTGGAGTGCGAGGAAGGAGATGCGGCCTATGCAGAGTCGGTTTGTGCCACCGAGGAGCTGAAGTATTATAAGGATAATGTTGATCCGGCGGACATAACTCCATTGAAGTTCAAATCGGTAGCAGAAACTAAGCTTGTTGACTTCATACCTGGCGATTCGTGCAAGCAGTTCAGCGTCAGTGCCAACTTGGATCCAAAATAGGAAAGCGCGCTCATCGAGTTCATCCGTGAGAATTGGGACATTTTTGCATGGAAGCCCTCTGACATGCCAGGTGTACCGAGGCAACTCGCTAAGCACACCCTTAATGTGGATCCTAAATACAAACCGGTGAAACAGTTCCTTCGCCGGTTTAACGAAGAAAGACGCAAGGCGATTGGAGAAGAGGTAGCCAGCCTCTTAGCAGCTAGCTTTATTGTTGAAGTTTTTCACCCTGAGTGGCTTGCCAATCCAGTGCTGGTCCTTAAGAAAAATGGCACCTGGCGCATGTGTGTGGATTACACAGATCTTAATAAGGCTTGTCCAGCAGATCCTTCTGCCCTCCCCCGTATTGATTAAATTATTGATGCTACGGCGGTTTGTGAGCGTTTAAGTTTTTTGGATGCATATTCTGGCTATCATCAGATCAAAATGGCAGTTAAAGACCAGGAGAAGATGGCGTTCATAACTCCCTTTGGATCCTTCTGCTATGTGTCTATGCCCTTTGGGCTCAAGAGTGCCCAGGCAACTTATCAATGGTGTGTGCAAAATTGTCTTCACAAACAGATTGGCCGTAATGTACATGCTTATGTGGATGATATCGTGGTTAAATCCAGGGAGAAGGAGACTCTGATTGATGATTTGAAGGAAACCTTTGATAACCTGAGGACATACAAGATGATGCTTAATCCGGACAAGTGCGTCTTCGGTGTACCGGCGGGCAAGTTATTGGGTTTTCTGGTGTCCAATAGGGGAATTGAGGCTAATCCGGAGAAGATCACAGCCATCACCTCCCTGGCTAAACTGAAGTGTATCAATGATGTTCAACGCCTGGCAGGCCGGATTGTCGCGTTAAGCCGGTTTATCAGTCGTCTTGGTGACAAGGCAATCCCTTTGTATCAGATGTTCAAGAAGACGGATCAGTTTGTCTGGAGTTCTGCTGCTGATGAAGCATTTGAGGACTTAAAGCCGCAATTGGCCAATCCGCCTGTGCTCGCCACTCCCGTTGACAAGGAGCCATTACTGCTATATGTTGCTGCTAATGCTCGGGCGGTCAGCGTGGCTATTGTGGTGGAGCGAAAGGAGGCAGGTAAGGAGCATCCGGTTCAACGTCCAGTCTATTATATCAGCGAGGTACTCATTGAGTCCAAGCAAAGGTATCCGCATTGGCAGAAGCTCGTGTATGGAGTTTTTATGGCAAGCTGGAAGCTTAAACAATACTTCCAAGGGCACCCAATTACGGTGGTCAGTTCTGCTCCTTTGGGGGATATCATCCAGAACCGGGAAGCAACTGGCCGGATTGCCAAGTGGGCTATAGAGCTTGGGCCGCACGGTTTGAAGTATGTGCCTCGGACGGCGGTTAAGTCTCAAGCACTTGTTGATTTCATCAATGATTGGACGGAAATGCAAGCACCTGAAGAAAAGCCGGATCACACATATTGGATCATCCATTTTGACGGATCCAGGCAATTGGAAGGCTCGGGGCTGGAGTCGTATTAACTTCTCCACGAGGTGATAAGTTTTGTTACGTTCTCCGCTTAATGTTCCCTTGTACTAACAATGCAGCTGAGTATGAAGCCTTGCTCCATGGTCTCCGGATGGCTAAGGAGATGAATCTAAGTCGAG
Source organism: Triticum dicoccoides (assembly GCF_002162155.2). Taxonomy (NCBI): domain Eukaryota; kingdom Viridiplantae; phylum Streptophyta; class Magnoliopsida; order Poales; family Poaceae; genus Triticum; species Triticum dicoccoides. Next base: position 697,298,338 of record NC_041392.1, on the reverse strand, counting down.
TTAAGTGTTTTGGTGACTCGGACCTCGTGGCTCAGCAAGTGTCTAGCACTTGGGACTCCAAGGACCCACTCATGGCAGCATATCGTCGTGAGGTGGATATTGTTGTAGGTCATTTTAAAGGCTATCAGGTGGAACACGTGGACCGGCGGAAAAATGAAGCGGCGGACGCTTTAAGCCGGCTGGGCTCTCAGCGCAAACCGGTCCCGCCCAATGTTTTTCTAGATGTGCTGCACAACCCGTCGGTCAAGATCCCTGGTGAAGCAGATTTGGCTATTCCTGATCCAGAGGCTCAATTGGTGGCGGCTCTTCGTGTTATTCCGGATTGGACGCTTCCTTACCTGGCGTACAAGAACCGGGGCAAGTTACCAGAGGAGGAGACTCTGGACCGACAGATAATCCGGCGATCCAAGTCCATGACTATTATCAACGGCGAGTTGCATCATTGTAGTGTGTCAGGGGCGTTTCAACGCTGTGTGTCTCCTGAAGAAGGCCGTGAAATTTTGCGTGAGATCCACGAAGGAGATTGTGGTCACCACGCCGGTTCAAAATCTCTAGTGGCTTCTATTGGTTAACTACTCATGCTGATGCGGAGGATCTGGTCAAACGATGTGATGGTTGCCAAAAGTTTTCAAGACGTGCTCATGTACCGGCTCAAGAATTGAGAATGATTCCAATTACTTGGCCGTTTGCGACTTGGGGGCTGGATATGGTTGGGCCTTTCAAAAGGTCCAAAGATAAGAAGACCCACCTCCTGGTGGCGGTTGACAAGTTTACAAAGTGGGTGGAGGCAGAACCTGTTAGCAAGTGTGATGCGGCCACGGCGGTTCAGTTCATCAAAAAAGTGATTTTTCGGTTTGGCTTTCCACACAGTATCATCACAGATAATGGTACCAATTTGTCCAAAGGTGCCATGAAGGAGTTCTGCAAACGGGAACACATCCGGCTCGACGTTTCATCGGTGGCACATCCACAGTCCAATGGTCAAGCAGAAAGGGCTAATCAAGAGATCTTGAGAGGCATCAAGCCCCGGCTTATGGTTCCTTTGCAGAGAACACCGGGTTGTTGGGTAGAAGAGTTACCATCTGTGTTATGGAGCATCAATACTACACCCAACAGATCAACAGGATACACACCGTTCTTCATGGTTTATGGAGCGGAGGCGGTTCTCCCCAGTGATATCCGTCATGATTCACCCCGTGTGGCGGCGTATGTTGAAGCGGACAATGAGACAGCACGGCAAGGCGCTTTGGACCTGTTGGATGAAGAACGTGACATAGCAACTGCCCTCTCGGCGATTTACCAATAGGATCTTCGTCATTATCACAGTCGCAGAGTCAGAACCAGAACCTTTCAGGAAGGAGATTTGGTGCTTCGGCTCATCCAAGATCAGACTGATATGCATAAGCTATCCCCACCTTGGGAGGGGCCTTTCGTGGTCAGCAAGAATCTTCACAACGGGTCATACTATCTGATCGATATTCAAGAGCATAAGGACTCACGTACATCAGAGGAGGAGACCAACAGGCCGTGGAACATAGCTCATCTTCGGCCTTAGTATACCTGAGACATTGGCTCTACTTATGTACATATTACGACGATGTATATATTATGATTAAATATAATAAACCCGAACCTCAGCTAAAGCGGGGTATCTGTTCTTTTACATCATGTGTGGTTACACGGAGTTGTTCTAAAGCGGCCTCCGGTTTACCCCTTGAGTTAGCTTTTTAAAAGCATCATGTTATATCACTTGGGGGTTTGGTCGTGTCCGAACCAATACAATACCTCTTGATAGGCGAGAGCCACCAGATCACTTGGGGACTTGGTCACGTCTGAACCAGTCATGCCTCTTGATCGGCCTAAGGCCACAGAATCACTTGGGGGCTTGGTCGAACCCGAACCATTGCCATGCCACTTGATCGGCTAAATGCCATGGTTTCATTTGGGGACCTGGCTGACTAGAACCATAGTTACACCTATCGGGAGCTTGGTCGTGTTCGGCCATGGTAACGCCATCTGATCAGCTCAAATAAGCCTTTTTTTGCAAACGGTTTTGTCATTCCCTTTGCTTCACACTTTTCTTTGAAAGATATTCCTTTCTTTTTATTGCATTTTTTAAACCGACAAAAATTTCAACAGGTTCACACTGTCAATTGACGGAACACGGTCCATTTTTAATCCAGGCGACTATTTGCTCAGTTTGATTTTTTGTTAACATCCTATTATGGAGTAACACGGTGTTTATTATAGCCCGGCACGGTTTACATGGTAAACCGGCATCATATATAGGAGCTGCTATCTCCTCCAACAGGGTGGGTTTATAAAATTCCGCTTCAAGATTGGCCAAGCCAACTTCACACTCAACGATGGCAGGTATTATCTATCTCAAAAATTTGGCTATATACTTAAACATTTTCGGATGTTTTGATTTCATGTATGCAGACATCATATTCCGCCTGACGGTACAACCATGGTGGCACTTTAAGGTTTTTTATTACAGAAAGAACTTTGGAAAGTTCATCACCCAAAGGAAGAGCAAGTTGCAGTAATTATGCACGAAGGCATATCAACATCAAAAGTATCAGCTAGCCTATTACAAGGCAACATGGTGCCCACAATAAGATCATTGTTTTTCGCAAGGAAGAAGCAGTTTTAAACCGGCTTCCGGTTCAAGCTTGGCCACCAGCCTGGCCTGATGGTTGTGGATCGTCCTGCGCCGCTTCAGCTTCAGTTTCTCTACCCAGCGGCTGGAAATCAACAGTTGTCCAGTCGATTCTTATTAATGCTTGAAAAACAGCTTCATCATGGATCAGCAACGACGGGTCAATATCGGGAGCGTAAGTATGCTTACGGATTGGAGGGATAAGATTTTCCGCTTCATGAATTGGTGCAGCTATTCGCTTGTTTTGATTGTCATATTGGGCTTGATAATGAGAGAAGTCTGCTACTTCAGCCAATTGACAAGCTAGCAGACGCACCTCCCGGTTTATTGCTCGCAGATCCGCTTCACCAAACTCTGACCCGTCTTCCTTCAAGCTGGGATAGCCCTGAGCCGCTTCAATAGGATCAAAATCCGGCACCCAAGCTTTTGCCTGGATTAAGGCATTGATCGCACCGGTTCGAGCAGCAGATTTCTTCAGCTCTTCAAGCCGGGCAGGAAGCACCGACAGTTTCATCAGAGTGTCCTGAATCAAGGTGGGTGCCAGCTTGTTGTGGGATGCAGTACAGATGATCTGTTGTGCACCAGTGTACAGTTGTTCGACCAAAGTATAGGAGGCTTTCAATTTCTTCCGCACATCTGACCCCAAGTGACCAATGCGTGTCCCTGAAATATCATAAAGGGTTAACAAACCGACAGCTCTGTAAGACGGCAGAATCAGTTCAGAAGTCAAACCGGCTTACCAAAGATAGCAGTGGTCATGGCATGCACGTGCCGCTTTATGCTGGTCAGTTCATCCGCCATAAGTTTTAGTACAGCCTCGGCATCTTCTGCTCGTTTGATTAAAGCGGATTTTTCAGTGGCCCAATCCGCCCGCTTCTTCTTGAAGTTCTCCTTAAGATGTTACATGGCGCTTAAAGCGCTGGTTAATTCCTCTTTTGCTTTGGAGGTTTCAGCTTGTTGGGATTTCAGATTATCTTGGAGATCGGCGACTTGGCTTTCTTTCGTCTTCAGCTCAGCCTGCATGCAGACAGTTATATGATTCAGCAAAACGGTACAAGGATTGAAGTACCAACCACGTAACAAGTTATGCACTTGGCACTTGGGGGCTAATGCATATTTGATCTTCATATTTCAATTGCTTACAAAGTCCCAAGATCAATACAAGTATTCAACTTGGCACTTGGGGGCTAATGGCTATTTGCTCGTCTATTTCTGATGCGGTGATCTTAATTACTTAAAGTCCCAGTTTAACTACGCTAAGTTGAACCGGCCCTTGGGGGCTACATCAGCGAATTTCAAAGCATTAAGATTTATATTAGTAAGTCCCGGTTTGAAAGAAGATTATAAACCGGCCCTTGGGGGCTAGGAGAGTCAGCAAGAATTGAAGCATACAAGCAGGAAAGAGCATATGGAAGTTACCTCATATTTATCTTTCATCATGTTAACCAGACCGGCTTCATAGTCACGACTGGTATACAGCCAGTTCAGGTAGCCGGAATGGATATCTTGGGCGTTCAGAGCAGCGTAAGTCGCCAGATCAGCATTCCACTTGCCTTTGCCAAAGGCAGCAAATTCTTCCTTGGCAGAATGTTTGGACAAAGCGACAGGATTGCTTGGCTCTGTATGGCCAGTGCCAGTAATGACAACCTCATCATCCTTGGTATCGCCGGTTTGCACTGGGGCTGTTGGCTTGTCAGTAGGCTTTGCTGGACCGGTGGATTTCTCAATCCGGATGGAGCTTGTGGGCTGATTGACAGGATTTGAGGTATCAATAGGTCTCTCTTCAGCAATAAGATCGTCGTCTTGCTGCGGTGGATCATTGGGTATATCCTCAGGAATAGCCGTTTCAAGATCTGGTGTCTTACCCGGTTCAAGGACGTCATCTTCTTCGGCCGCTTTGTCCAGGCGAGCCTTCTTGCTTGGCCTAGGTTTGGCCCTGAAAGGAATAACAAAATCAAATACAGCATATGTTCCAAGGCGATGTGCTGCAAATATTATGATAAGTATAGCTTACCCAAGCACCATTTTGAGCGGTGGCAACTGAGTAGAGGATGACTCGCCAGAGGATGAGTGGGAAGTAACTTGGTAATCGGAGTCAGATGGATTAAGAGGTTGACGAAAGCAGCCCGCTTTAGGACAAGCACTGACAAGCAAATTAGAGACCTCTGAGCGGCGTTTCCGAACCGGACTGTTCGGTAAACCGGCGGAGGTAACTACCTGGCCACTATGCCGAGTGGTGCGACGAGCTTCGTGCTGTTGGGTCTTCATAAGAAATTTGGGATCCAAATAAGCAAGAGGATGAGAAAATTTAACTTTCCGGTTTGTCTGACGGATTTTTAGTGAAGGCAAAGGTTCTGAATCGGAAGAGAGAATAATTACCTCTGCAGCATCAGCATGGCTGGCTTCGGCATCATCCTGACAAATATCATCATCAATAAGACGCATGAAAAATAAGCCAAGTGAGTCAAGCCCTACCTCAAGGTCCGGATTATCCACATCATCATCAGGGGCCGGATTAGAGGATGCAGTGGTTCTTTTCCTGTGGGCAGTCTTCTTCACAGCTTTAGTCTTTTGCCGGGTTGCTCTTTCCGGTTTGTCTGGTTTTTCTGGTTTCTCCTGCGGCAGTTTCTTGCTCCAAAACGGATCATTGCCCTGATTACACAGACACTGATATTAAACAATGACCAGATATATCAATAACAGATTCAACAAAAAGAAAAATCAAAGTCTTACAGCTGGCGGTTTGTTGGTGGCACAGAAGGGAAGCAGGCCGTTTTTAGCACAGATGTGTTCTGGTTCATTCAGCATCTTATTCACAGCCTCTATGATTTCTTCATCGGTGAGCTGGATGTTGGAATGTCGCAGTGGGTCATCAATGCTACCAGTATATTCGCACATCAAACCGGAGCGCTCACTAAGAGGCAGTGTGCTCCATGATATCCAACAGCGAGCGAGATCAACCCCTGTTAAACCGTTGGCCATAAAGGCTCTGAGCTTCGACAGTTGAGGAGCATATTTGCTTCTCTCCTGGGCAGTCAACCTTTGCGGAAAGGGGTGTGTATTGCTGAGCCGCTCCGGACGAAAGCCAGGCAAGGGATTTTCACCAGCAGGGGAGGTGTCTTTGCAATACAACCATGTCTGATTCCACTCTTTGGGGTGGCTGTGCAGTTTGGCGTGAGGGTATGTGACCTCTTTCCTTTTCTGAATCGCCACGCCACCCAACTCCGTATTGGAGCCGCCGGTAAAATCAGTACGGCGGTTTAGATGGAAAAGGTCTCTGAACAATTCCACGGTGGGCTCCTCTTGAAAGAACGCCTCACAGAGCACTTGGAAGTGACACATGTTTGTGACGGAGTTGGGGCCAGTGTCTTGTGGATGGAGTTGGAAATCGGCTAAAACATCCCGGTAAAATTTAGAACCGGGCGGCTTAAATCCCCGGGCTAAGTGATCTACGAAAACAATGACCTCTCCTTCTTGAGGTGTAGGAGGGCATTCTTTGCCAGGAGCCCTCCAATGGATGGTATCTTTGCTGCCTAAAGCGCCGATCAGGACTAAATCGTCCAGTTGAGCCTCTGTGACGCGAGAAGGAACCCAATTGCACTCATATACTTGCTTGGCCATGATGAAATCTACAAGGTAGAAGATCCCGGTTCAAAAATGCATTGATCAAGGTACATTGGTATGTGCAATGTTAAACCGGAGACAGATCTATCTAAACCGGAGTTTTATGAACCAACAACATCTGGCGGTTCAACAAGGGGACTAATGGTATATATCGGTTTGGCAATTTTTTCTACAAGGTTAAACTGCCTGATCTAAGCATTGAAACAACTGAGATTGCGGATGGATAAGTATGCAGAAACAGATTTCACAAGATTTCTCTACAACGTTGGATCTGAAGCAAGTTCAGAAAATAAGAAAAATATTCAAAAGCTCAAAGCAAAACAGTATTGAATCAATGGGCAGAAATATATGTGAGATCTATGGTCTTGGGCATGAAACTAAAGGCGGATACTAAAAACTACCGCTACACAGAGCAGGGGTTCACAGATGCATCCAGGAGCTAGTATATGAACACGAACAGGTGATGAACACTGCAAGAACACGAAACCCTAGAACAGATCTGTGTTGAGAAGAGCAGAAGGCTTACCAGAGTTGAGGAAGACACGGTAGGTTGCCGCGGTGCTCTGGTGCGTTCAGGTTGATGCAGCGGCCAAGGTTGGTGCAGAAGTTGACGGCGGCAGCGGAGCTCCGAGGCTGGTGACGCGAGGAAGACGAAGAAGAAAGGCACAAAGGGGAGAAAAGAAATGACCCTTCGGTCCTATTTATAAGGGAAAAGGACATGTGTTAGGCGCGACAATCAAGGGGCCACGAAATGGAGCTGTCTCCTCGGTTTCCGCAGATCTATTAAACAAGGAAGCATAATGGATAAGCTTCCTTATAACAAGTTGAAGGAAATATGCTCTAGAGGCAATAATAAAGTTATTATTTATTTCCTTATATCATGATAAATGTTTATTATTCATGCTAGAATTGTATTAACCAGAAACATAATACATGTGTGAATACATAGACAAACAGAGTGTCACTAGTATACCTCTACTTGACTAGCTTGTTAATCAAAGATGGTTATGTTTCCTAACCATGGACAAAAGAGTTGTTATTTGATTAACGGGATCACATCATTAGATGAATGATCTGATTGACATGACCCATTCCATTAGCTTAGCACCCGATCGTTTAGTATGTTGATATTGCTTTCTTCATGACTTATACATGTTCCTATGACTATGAGATTATGCAACTCCCGTTTGCCGGAGGAACACTTTGTGTGCTACCAAACGTCACAACGTAACTGGGTGATTATAAAGGAGCTCTACAGGTGTCTCCAAAGGTACATGTTGGGTTGGCGTATTTCGAGATTAGGATTTGTCACTCTGATTGTCGGAGAGGTATCTCTGGGCCCTCTCGGTAATGCACATCACTTAAGCCTTGCAAGCATTGCAACTAATGAGTTAGTTGTGGGATGATGTATTACAGAACGAGTAAAGAGACTTGCCGGTAACGAGATTGAACTAGGTATTGGATACCGACGATCGAATCTCGGGCAAGTAACATACCGATGACAAAGGGAACAACATATGTTGTTATGCGGTTTGACCGATAAAGATCTTCGTAGAATATGTAGGAGCCAATATGGGCATCCAGGTCCCGCTATTGGTTATTGACCGGAGACATGTCTCGGTCATGTCTACATCGTTCTCGAACCCGTAGGGTCCGCACGCTTAAGGTTTCGATGACAGTTATATTATGAGTTTATGAGTTTTGATGTACCAAAGGAGTTCGGAGTCCCGGATGAGGTCGGGGACATGACGAGGAGTCTCGAAATGGTCGAGACATAAAGATCGATATATTGGACGACTATATTCGGACATCGGAAAGGTTCCGAGTGATTCGGGTATTTTTCGGAGTACCGGGTAGTTACGGGAGAAGCAATGGGCCTTGATGGGCTTTAGTGGGAAGAGGAGAAAGGGCCAAGGGGCTGCTGCGCCCCCCCCCCTCCCCTCTGGTCCGAATTGGACTAGGGAAAAGGGGGCCGGCCACCTTTCCTTCTCCTCCACTTCCTTCTCCCTTCCTCCCCTCTTGGTGGACTCCTACTAGGACTTGGAGTCCTAGTAGGACTCCACATCCTGGCCGCACCAATTGCCTTGGCCGGCCTCCTCCTCCTCCATCCTTTATATACTGAGGCAAGGGGCACCCCATGAACACAAGTTGATCTTCGTGATCGTTCCTTAGCCGTGTGCGGTGCCCCCCTCCACCATATTCCACCTCGGTCATATTGTAGCGGTGCTTAGGCGAAGCCCTGTGACGGTAGAACATCAAGATCGTCACCACGCCGTCGTGCTGACGGAACTCCTCCCCGACGCTTTGCTGGATCGGAGCCCGGGGATCGTCATCGAGCTGAACGTGTGCTAGAACTCGGAGGTGCCGTAGTTTCGGTGCTTGATCGGTCGGGCCGTGGATACGTACGACTACATCAACCAAACGCTTTCGTTGTCGATCTACAAGGGTACATAGATCACACTCTCCCCTCTCGTTGCTATGCATCACCATGATATTGCGTGTGCGTAGGAAATTTGTTGAAATTACTACGTTCCCCAACACAAGTGACGTCACGTCGGTTTACAACGACCATAGAAGATGACATCACGACGGTTCAACAAACTACAGAAGATATTGAAGATGAAGATTTTTGCTAAAGGATTGACATGAACATGTTCAAATCAATCTGGGGCCTAATGTTGGGGACATTACTACTGGGCGTAAACCGGCCTAACTGGGCCGGATTAACTTCGTCAGTAGTTAAGTATGTTAAAGCCCGAGAAGGCAGATAAGGGCTCAAGGCCCATGGTCGGTTCAAGGCCTGTAGCTGTAAACCGGCGTTAGTAGTTAACTTGTATTGTAAGTTAGGAATAAGTAGAGACCAAACCGGACACATCTATGAGCCGGTATTGGGACTCTGTAAACCGACGGGCGTCACCCGTGTATATAAGGGGACGACCCGGTGGCGGTTCAAGGACAACAGACAACAACTCGAGACTTAGGCTAAGCTTGTTTGCTCCCTAGTCATCGAAACCCCATCAATTTCATCACAACTAGACGTAGGCTTTTACCTTCATCGAAGGGGCCGAACTAGTATAAACTCTCTTGCGTCCCTGTGTCCGCTTTAACCCCTTCAAGCTAACCCGTCGTGATGGCTCTACGACTAAGTCCTTTCTCTAGGACATCTGCCGTGACAAAACCACGACAGGTGTGCATCCAACTTTCTTGCTTATGAAGACCTAGGGCATTTGAGGAAGCCCATCGTTGGAATATACAAGCCAAGTTCTATAATGAAAATTCCCACTAGTATATGAAAGTGATAACTCAAGAGAATCTCTATATGAAGAACATGGTGCTACTTTGAAGCACAAGTGTGGTAAAATGATAGTAACATTGCCCCTTCTCTCTTTTTCTCTCATTTTTTTTCTTTTTTTTTCTTTTTTTGTAGGCTTCTTTGGC